>NW_020211278.1:97642-165847 GCF_003070985.1 Temnothorax curvispinosus | reverse complement strand
TAACGACCAGTATACTTTTTATAATTCGCTGAGAGGTCGAGATCATGTTAATGAAGAAAAAAAGAAAAAAATATATACAGAACGAGATGATTCTCTTTCGCACGCGTATTAGACTTTGCTGCATTGCGAAATTTAATCTAGTTTATCATCGTCTTTTTTTAAAGGTCAATTGTCGATTGAAATGTGGTGCGTTTATCTGTTACGGAAAATGTCACGCGTGTATATGTGTTGACCGTTCGGTACAGTAGGTCAGATTTCTCATTTAGGAATGTCGTGGGAGTTCGTATTATACATCTCGCGCAAGCTTCCGCGGATTCGCGTAATGCCGCTGAAATATTTGTGAAGTGCTTTGAATTTCTGGAATATATGTCGTTAAACCCATGATATTTCTCTATGAAACTATCGCCATTCGTTACACGAAACATAACGTACGAGATTTTACTGAACAAACAGTACTAGAATTTATAACGCTGGCCGATTTTCTACGGACCATTGGTTTATTATTTCCGCGGTAAGGAGAGCTGAGAAAAAAATCGGGCCAGTAGAATATTAAAGTCGTAAAAATCTAATGATCAAGCGATATATCGCGGATATGTTTTCTTCTCGGTATACATTAATAATTAAACTCTACTAAACTCTGAACATTTGTATAAGAACTATATCAAAGAATGATCGTTATTATTAATTTTAAGGCATCATTAGATGTCATAAATTATAACTGAAAAGCGTTTCTTCTTGAAAGAAACATGCTCTTTCTCTCCAGACCTTCGTCAAATTTTTTTGAGCGAACGCTCAAAGTAATCCGGATATCCGGATAGAGTAGAACTTCTCTCGAGTTCCCCTTCGTGTGCCTCGGTCATCGCCGGGCGTCGACTTTCGAGGCCAAGGAAGGTGGGTACGGGACAGACACACGTAAGATTCAGCAGCTGACGGAGGACGGAGGAGCGCACATTAGTCGCGTGGTGCGTGGATCGAGTGACTCAGAGATTCCTGGAGCCGGGGCTGACAAGCGAAATGGGTTAGACCGTGGTGCACTTAATAAAGGCGAGATAGCGCACCGGGGCCCGCGATTACCATATGAATTAGTGGGCACCGTCCGAAAAGAAACACTGTCGTACTATCGTTGCGTAGTTGCGAAGGCGCGCTCGCGCTCGCGCACGCCTATTGTGTGTGGTCTCGGACGTGTGCGTGTGCCTGTCATCAGCTGTCAGCGGCGGCTAGCTTGACGAGCCATCGCTCACCTCACTGTCAACGGGTTTCCACACACGCAGAGCACACACACGCCCGCGCGCGCGAGCGCACACGTACACACGTGTGCGCTGACACGACGACCGCGTACGCCAGCGCACGTTCACGCGCGTGCGTTGCGCACGTTCCACGTAACCGGTTTCACGGCCGCGCCGCCGCGACATCACCCTACAAAGGCTCCCCGTCTTGCCGCTTTATCGTTTTCCGCTAATTTGATTCCGGACTCGATCCTTCGGAGGATAGGCAAATTAGGCGGCTAGAAATTGAGAGATCCCACAGTCGGGTCGACATCTTAATCCTCCCGCAAGAAAGTGTCCGTCGCGAAAGCAACACGTTTTTTATTCCGTAATGTTTTGTTCAATTATTTTGTTCAATTATTTTGATATTTTTCTGTCTTCAGCCTAATAACAGAATTAATTTCTTCACTTTTATATAATATTTCTTTCGATAGAAAATTATTATTTTTCCAGTGTTTCTCTAGTGTTTTATATTAGGTTACGATGCAAGTAATGTCTATATAGCTTCCACATTTCAAACTTTTCGAAATTTCCCACAGTAAAGTACTGTCTATCGCGAGAGCAAATTAGACTCGAAATAATACATGCATCTTTGGAGCTGATCCAGGCGTGCGAGCTCATTTATCCGTAGTTACGATATCCATCCGTTTTAAGTAAAGCGACGGCTTCTTCTTGTGTGGCCAAGTTTAAGAGCGGAAAGTCGAAGCAAAAATAGCAAATTACCTTGGCATCAATTACGCGTCGCCAAAAAGAAAAGGACATTATCAAATCATGACGCGTTAATTTAATTACCCGCTTCGATAGCGATGCTAATTGTATCTGCCGGTACTCGCCGGTATTAATGTCCCTTTCGAGAATGGACCGCGTTGAATTGCGCACGCTTAACAATCCCAACGAGGCAAATAAAGAAATACCTACCAGCGGCGGGACTATAAATATTCGGCGGCGTATGCGCGGATCGTCGCGCGGCGAAAGGGTTAAAGTCATTGCAATCGAGGCGAGTGAGACCGTAATTTGACACGGACTTGCACGCAGCGGACGTTCGCCGATGATCGTTTAGCGAAACGGGCCATGCGGTAGTAAGACGTGGGTACCGATTTCCTGGAGGAGCTCGCTCTCGTCTCCTCAGTGCGCCGAACGTCCTCGAAACTCTTCGAACGAGACGGCGTAATAATGTCATTATTAACGTCAAAGGATTTTACGATGCGTTAATTTGCGCCATCCCGTCTTCGTTCCTCTTTCTCGTGCCGACATGCCGACATTTAATTGGAAAAGGAATCGCGCGAATACGCGATATCGAAGCGAATCATTGCGCCATAAACAAATAACGAAACTCGGTGCGCGCCTCAAAGAACGGAGAGAGAACCGGTCTTTTAGAGAATCGAAAATTCCACCTGTCGCCGTTCTAGACGCTCGCGCAAAATCTATACCTCCCTCATCTTTAACATGTTGCTTCGTTCCAAACTAAATGTATGTTTGCTTCTGGCGATTACGGTATTCGTAGACGCAAGAATTGCAAATAAATCGCCGGAGGATTCTATTTCGCGTCGAACGATGCAGATGGATAAGATGGTACACACCCTCTCATTTGTGTCGAGGGATGCAAGTCGGCTTGAATAGAAGTCGGCTTGGAACAATAGAGTTAACGTATGTACACTTGCGAAATGAAGATACGCCTCCACTTGTTAGCCGCGGCTTAGATCTTCGTGAAGATCTTTTCGTCTCGGATTGTGCGTCTCTCGGATGAAATTAAATAAGGATATCAAAATATAAAATTATTAAATGCATTAATTTTTTTATTAAAAAAAGTTATTGAATGTGAGAGATATCCATTGCTAAAGAAAAAATTTTTTATTTTCAGAAATTATTTATGGAAATTAGCATATGTATTTGTATTTTTTAGGTATACTTAATGAAATAATTATTTAAATTATTATAGAATTTCAAATAAAAATATCAAATTCTAATACATGCATTACATGCATATATAAATAATTCAAGCAGTAATCTCCAGGTATAAATTTTAATCATGTAATAAAAATAATAAATTGTGCTTACACCCTGGTTGCTATCGTCCGATGGCTCCCTAGTCTCCTTCTCTCTTTTTATTGCTTCTCCATGACAAATAGCACGCAAACACTCACTCGCGAAAACAGATTTAATTATGATTGTACCCGCACTAATAGAAATATGATTGTGCGACACTCTCGACTGTAATCGTATACGACATGCATTTTATTACATTTAAAGCTGATAATCTGTAATTGTTTGTAAAGAATAATCGCGATTGGAGTCTATTAATATTCATTGCGACTGCATTTCGAGAAATAATGCGACAACTCAGTACGGTTCGCTCCGCTACCTGACTGTTTGGCTCTCATCTTGAGAATGATAATAATTTACTTATATTGCGCACTATGTGCGACGCTTGTTTTGAATTTGTGGCGTATATCCGCTTCGCTGTTGCCGTATATTTGTTATCGTTTTCAAGGGGCAAATGTAACCGACAAACAGCGGGACTGGCCGCTTCACGCGTCATTACTTCTATCGAAACGCGGTTGCGACAGAATTCAAATGCAATCGGTCCTTACGGATAATTATAGATAATTATCAACTCGTGCGAGTAATTATCTTCTATAGTTAACGATTCGTAAACCTATCGAGATGATATTTACTGCAGCAGATATTTCGCGCGTGATTTATTTAAAATAAAAATCTTTTCTAAAGTAAAGATTAAAGATCAGCTTAAAAACTGAGAATTATATTTATATATTTTTATAATTTCTTTTGTTTTGTTACATATGCGGACAGCAATTACTTTCTTGTCGATGTTTATATTTAAAATATGTATAATATATTTATTACTTAATTGCAGTAGGGATGAATCTTATAACATATCTACCTGGAAGGGGAATAAAGGATCGAGCATGTGTGTCCAAGTTTGGTGCGAGGTGCGAGAGAGAATCATGTTTTATAAAGAAAGAAAAAGATAGATTAGTAATCTTCGTCCGCAATGCACAGACGCGAATCGCGTCAATCGCGTCGTAAACGGCACGGTCGGTACGGACGGCACGGTGAGCGTGACGTCATCTCTGCGCCTGCGCATTGCGAGCAAAGGTTTAAATTAATCTATCTTTCTCTCTCGCGCCCAACTTGGAGTACTTGATAACTTGACACGGATCTTTTTCACGGGAAGCATAGACAATTCTCTCTTCCAGATATGTATGTTCTGAGGTATGAATGCGCGCAGTACTTGATTTGATTTGCGGCGTATATCGCCGTTGTATTGTATACATGCGGTTTGTTATTATTCGCTTGGTGAGAGCCAAACGGACGGGTGACGGTGTGGGCCGCTCCGTACATCGTCGTGTTAGGTTAGATCGTGTTATTTCTCCGAGTATTTCTCGAAATGCGACCGCGATAAATACTAACAGATTCCAATCGCGATTATTTTTTATGAACAATTACGGACGATCAGCTCGTAATATAATGAAATGCGTATCATGTACGATTAAAGTCACGAATGCTATATGTATAAAATCCAATTATTAATACAGGTAAAGTCGTCATTTCGCGAGAGAGCGTTGTGTGAGTGCCATGAAGAATTCAAAGGAGGAGCAAGAGAAGACAGGAAAATCGAGAGAAATCAGGCGACAGCGGAGCAACCGTGAGGTAAGCATGTTACGCGACTTATTTTTATTATATATATTATTAAAATTAATATTTGGAGATACTACTTGAAATTAATTATATAAGCATTAAACTTGTATGTTTTTATGTGAAACTTTAAAATAGTTTATATAATTATTTCAATATATATTTATCTGTTAAAAGACAAATAAAAAGTTTGATATGCGCAATTATTAACTTTGTGATATTAATTATTTTGTGAACGCTGCTATAATCCGAATTTTCTACTTTACAGTTCAATAATTTCAACGTAGTCTACAAAGTCTACAACTCCGCTGTTGCGCATCGTATCGGTGAGTGATAAGTCAACTTTTATTTTAACTTGAAGTAATGGATCTGTGAAAATTGTGCCAGACATATGTATAAAATGTATATTTAAAAAAGATATGAGAAAAGAAGGATGAAAAATCTTTCTCTGAAATGAACATTTTATATAGATCCAATACTTTAAAATGGATAGGCTAGAACAGATCAGATATACTTAATTCTAGTATATATGTATACAGTAATGTTAAACTCTCATTATACGATAAAATACCAATACAAAAATTGTTTTAAATTCATTTCTTAATTTCCTAATGGACATAAATAAAAAATTAATAAGGCATATTAAAAAAATATTTAAAGTTTTTATCTAAAGTTATTTTTTCATGGTATTTATTTCTTGTAGACAATGAATATCGGAACACAAGATATTTATAAATTAATATTTATAGAACAAAGTAGAAAAGAATTATTAGGTGTGTTGTTTTATTTTCTTTTCTTTTCGCTTCTTGTACAACTTTTTTAAATAGAATTTGAGAACCGTATCTAGCCTTTCTGCATAAATATATTTCCAGAATGAAATATGAATTTCCAGTATTAGATATTGTATAAATCAGTACACGGAAGTTATTAAAAAAAATTTTTTTTTCAATAAGCATGTTACGAATAGAAATAAAAAGACAGGAAATATTTCATAGTTACATAGAATATTCTTATAATATACAAATTTTTGTATCTCTTATCTGATATAGCCTATTCATACATATTTATGGACATACAAATTTATTATCCGCCTTTATATCATTTTGAAAACAAAGTGATTTATTTACGGGGCGATTTACGTTAAATCGCCATGAATTCATTAGCGCGCATCACAGAGGAAAAACGTTAAGGAATACTATTTATACCGCTGACTTCGATTTTTTCCGTCGTATGCGTCAAAGATACGTCTAACAATAAGTCGAAACAACCGCTGACGTATTCGATACGTCACCCAGCATCGACGTGAGTTCGAATACGTGAAATCTTTGCGTAAGAGCCGTTACACGTGCGTACGGCCGCAGGCAGACGCCGCCCGGTCTGCGCCAAAAATAACGCTCATTGATTTAGCGTTCTGAATGAACGAGCTTGCGACATAGAACGAGACAGCGAGTTCGTTGAGAAAGGGGTGCCGTTATGTATGGTTATCGAAGAGAATGGCACAATATCTCCAGGAACGTGGAAGAGAGCTCTTCTTTCTTCGGATACATTCTAACGATATATACGTATACACGTCGTGGAATGGACGTAGGACCGTGCGTCGCGCTATACCGCCTACGTACCGCGGTAATATCCCCCTCGACTTTCCGATGTGTGTTCGATTTTGACCGATAAATAATCTGAATATTCCGCCAAGCCGCAACGACCGATCGAGCCAGCTTTTGCTTTATTATCCGTTCGCTTATACGCGAGATATAGCCCCCTTATAGCTTTAATCGACAATAGATGCTGCGCTCGGCTAGACTTCTTAAATTCCGTGCCGTCGTTTGCCGAAATAAAGATTTTCGTGCAATGTTCTACGATTATAGACAAGTTTGCGAATTGGAGTTGCGAGGCAATCGACATTTATTTTCTCGCGGTTTTTTGTTTGCGTTGCGTTGAGACGCCGCGCCGCCGTCTCGAGATTTGACGATCGTTGCACATCGCGATGACAGATGATTGCATTCTCCTTTTATTGCTCATTTGCACATAAAGGGAGTCTTTCATCTCTATAATTCGCGATGAATGGCTTCGACATTGACGTTCGTTTCGACCAGATAGCGAGTTTGCGGCGTTTAGAGTCGAGTGCAAAGTTGAAGCATTTTCCGGCTATTGTTTGCTTTTCTACCTCAATCGTTCATTTGTAAAGTTCGCACTTGACATTCCATCTGGAATACAAGGGTTAGAAACGCCGTGGCGTAATCGCCTTGAAAATGACGCCGTTGCATTGCCGTCGCGCCACGACGTCATACAGGATTTTTCAAATACAATGGTATAAAACTTTGCATATCGCATTTTATTATTAAAAAATTGCTATCACCTATCTATCGCATTTGACAAAAAGTTACAAAATAAAGAAGTATAATTTAATATCGATTTTAATCATTTTCCGCAAGAAAGTGCAATTAATTCATGCAAAACGTCTTACGCAGGAAATAAAAATTAGGTGAATTTTTCATATTTTTAATTACTGTGAATTTATATTAGACAATTATATATTAGACAAACGAATAAAGGATGTATGTCGCATTATTACGTTATTAAAAAAGTATTCGAAATATTCTGAGTACACAGTTCTGTTCTGTCGCAATTAACTTTCTCACGTAATATGCGTTTCATTGAAATATTTTAGGCAAGAATGCATGTAAGATCTTATATTAGCTTAGCAATCCGAAAATCGTACGTTCTTAAATACCAAAATGGCATTTGAAACGAGCTGTACAATCACTGTTATTATTTGCAGCTACATGCCTCTCGCGCTGTACGTGCGTGAGGCAAACGTAGAACCCCATGCGTCTCCAAGTTTATTTTATGCTTACTACGCTTGAGCCTGCCTCAACACTACCTTCTCTCGTTGCTCCTATACCTCTCTTTGCCGTCCGTATAATGAAACGGTAATTCCTCGTCGCACGTGGCTGATTCCTTTACGAAGACGACGTTAGTAGTGCCTCGAGAGTGTCGTTTAAACCGCCGAAGAACATGCCCGCGACATGTTCAGTGCTTGGGTGCAACATTACATTTTATTTACTACTCATTAATATAATTCCATGTCGTTGATGTAATAATTACGTAATCAATTTGCGGAACGCGAATACACAACAAAATAAGTACTAGGCAATTTTATTCTAACGTCGAGCAACTTTTAAGATCACTTTTGCATCATATTGATCGTTGCGTCGTAATGACGTTGTCAAAATTGTCCCACGTTTTCAGTTTGTCATTTTGTGTCTCGCGCGCGGGACGTATGACGATAAAAATGCGTCGGCAAAAATGATATTGATCAGTGACATTTGCCGCGGTCCAAGGTTAAAAGGCCATCGTGAAAATGCCAGTATCGGTGAAGGAAGCATTAACGAGAAGCGGCGGATTAATTGGGGACGAGGGAGAGCGAGAGAAGCGCGGTATCTTGCTCGTGAAATTTCCTTTTATATTTTTCGGCGCTCGGTCGAAGTTAATGGGAGCTTGGGGGATACAGGGACACCGTTGACGTCATTCAGTGCCACGCTCACCACTACAACGCTAATCGGACCGCATCTCGCGATGCACTACGCGGCGACTTTTCTCGAGTTTAGTCGATAGCTTCCCCGGCGGTATGAAAACAGGACGGGAAATTAGCTGCGGTTTCTAAATTCTACTCGACACACACAGACACACGTCACGGATCATCGAGGATGTCGATAGCGCGCGTAGGTCGAGACACTGACGGATTCGTGGTACATCCGCAACGAGGATGCGCAAGAAAGCTTCTCGCGCAAGAAAAATCGCGATCGCGATCGGGTCCTTCGCGCGAGACCAGCATTAAAAAGAACATAAACTCCACGCGCGTCAGCTACATAAATTAAAAATTTCTCGTGACCAAATATTTTGTCGTAACGCGAAAACGGATCTACTTCTGCGACTCGAACGACGCTATTTGTTTCGCTGCTTCGTCGAGTTCATCGCAATTTCACCCGACGCGACGTACATATCGAATCGAATGCAAATATTACATGTACAACATAACTCACGATATAGTGACTATCGTTTACGACCGACGGGAATACCGAAGAGTTGCGTGTTGTATAATGCTCGATATAATGAATGTAATGAGTGTACATATAAGGCGCAATACGGTGGGTTAAGCGGCGCGGTCCGGTTATAGCGCGGCGATACGACGATTTTGTTTTTCCGCCGAAACGGGACGAAAACGTAGAAATGGATTTTTGCGTGGTCGCATCCCAGACTACTGTCTACTTACGTGGGTAGATATAGAGTCAGCAACGCCCACGTCGTCGCCGGGCTGCTGCTGGTGCTGCTGCCGTCGCCGCTGCTGCTGCTGTTGCCGGCGAGGGTGGCCGCCGCCACCGCGCGAAAATGTCAGACTAGCCGGCTGATACGTTACACCCACGCGCTGGAAAGTGGGGCAAAGTCGATTCATTCATCCACTGATTCATAAGTGTGGGCGTAAGAGCGTAAGGGTTGCGCGGGGCCGCTGGCGCACCCCCATCCTCCCTCGTTTTGTGTACAACGGAGATCCTTCCCCCTATATCCACGGAGGAGATAAAACGTTAAGATCCCTTCGAGATGTCCCCTTACCCGCATCTACTACCGTCACCGACTACGTCTTCCGCGACTTTCTTAGCGAGAGCTTTCAAGCTCTTTTCCCGACGTATGTTTCCCGGGAGTGAAAACGCGTCGTGTATCGCAACGAGTTTATCCCCGCGAGAGTACCCATCGTGTGTTCAAAGAGTTATACAAATTGCTGTGAGAGTATGCTTAACTGCGCGATAAACCGATACAGGATGTCAGCTTTTCTGTACGTGTTACTGCTTAGGTAAGTTTTTCTCCCACGCGAAAGATTTTTGCTTTTAAGAAAACGTTCTATGCTTTACTGATGCGACTTGGTGCAAAGCGGAGTGCGATTGCACCAGCATACGCAAGTTTGAAACAGCGTAAACACGTATTTTAGAATCACGATATAATAGGTATAAAAGTACGATCTCACGACAACGGAGATTTCGCGAATGTTAACACTTCTGGATCGCGCATTAGATATTGTCCAAAAAATACTTTCTTACAAATTTTTTTACAAAATATTAATTTTAAAAAATTCTCACATAATTGTACTTTGATTCAATTTACAACATGTAAAATTTTACGTTAATATGGCACTTATATAAGATAAACATTGGCTCGCAGCGTTATATTATATTAACGTTAGAAATGAAACCGCGTCGATTTATCTGGGGAGAATTTCTCGTCTGACGTAAATCCTCTGCGCGTAGCGATGCATATATGTATGTGTTTCCTTCTCTATTCTCTAACATCTCTGATATTTTTATTAAAGTAGATCTACACGATTTCTTCGAGTGTAATATTATCAAAATTGGTTATAATTACGTATTTCGCAAAATATCGATCGCAATCATATTAATTTCCGCAATTATGGTTCTTTGAAAAATAATGGCGCAAAAAAGGTCACGATAAGAAAAGAAAACTGCTGAGGGGGCTTGATTTTATTTAATTATCGCGAACAACAATTAATCAGATTGCTTAAACCAAAATATATATATATTTTTTAATAGAAATCACGATACGATGCAAGTGAAGACCTTTATGTATCTGGGAAATTACGAATATTTACTCCTCCATCACCCCCAAAGCTTTCCACCCGCTGACCTCCCAGCTTCTAAAACCGCCATCCACCATCCGTATATATTCTATACGCTGCTAAACACAATGCACCGTCTGCTATTTCTGGCTGTGCGCCATTGTCGATAACCTTTGCATTGTCGAGCCGATGATGGGAGTATCGCGATAGGAATACCGTCTGCGGGATAGCACCCAGTGTCCGCCGTCTGTCGTTGGCGATTCGTGAAATTGGTCGAATCTCGCTGGTCTTTCGGCAATGCTGAAGGTCAGAGGTCACTTGAGAAAGGTCACAGCAGCTGGACATTGGGCGGTACAAATAAGATTGAAACGTATATCGAGAAATAATTTATCTATAACAGTCACGTCTGATTTTATGTATCGCTACTGTTCTAATATCCTGTTGTAATATCCATTGTGACAAGCGTTACGTTAGTAAAGAGGGCAGGTTAGAAGTTTTATAGAAGACGATATTTCACGCTTTTTTTAATGCAATTTTGTCACATATAGATATCTGTGTAAAAGGTATCGACGTGATTATTTATAATTACAAAAAAGTTATAATTAATTCCAAAAATATAAGAATATGACGTCCATCTTCTATTCTCTATTTTTAAAAATTAAAACTCGGTAGATATTCAAATGTCAAAGGCAAATAATGCGAGTGTTGAAACGGACATGTGGTCCAGAAAAATAGTAGCACGGTGACCGTAAGAATTTCGCTGAACAAGCCACGCGAAGGCGCCATATGAATTTCGGGACTCTTAAAAGCACCGTGTGTATCAACAAATCGATAACCCACGTAAAATTCAAAGAACGATGGCTGCCAGGCTTCATTTCTTTCCCGTCGTTATTCATACGCATAGCCTAAATCTTCAAGGAAAAGCAGGAGGAGACAAGACGCGATGAGGGAAACGAATGAGCCGCCCGCCTACGCTTTCCTTCGTAGTTTTTTGTTCCCAGCTGGCGCCCTCGCAGAATTAGAATTCGGCGGCTAAAAATAGAATACTGATCACAATAGAGCGAAAAATAAAAAAAAAAATAATAGACGGAGAGGTTTTCGAGTTCTTGGATACATCGTGCGATATTCCTCACGCAAAACTAATCGGGTTTAATAAAGAGGAAAGGCGATTGAGAAAAATATAAGTTATAACGAATTCTATTGATTTTCAAAACGTATCTAGACATATAAATTTACATACATAAATATGTTATAGTTTTACTGCTTCTACCAAACTTCTATATCTGACTTTTTTCTGTATAAATTGAGATAAATAATTCATGGATTTTATTAATATTTTTTTTTATTAAGTATCTCTTCTTCTTTGCCACTGAATATCATTGGCTTATTCTTTACACAGCGAAGTGTGTGAATAATTCTGAACAACTCGTACTCGGAAAACAGACGAGACTTCTAAAGGAAAAACTTGTAGAAACTTGTAGCTGATGTTTCGGTGTCACGGGCTTTACCTGAAAATCTTTTAAACCTATCTTCGCCCTGGCTTTATAAAGCGGCACTAAAGAAAACCTATAACTGACGTCCATGTAATTTTAACGAGATGAAGATACTTCGTCGGTAGAAGGTTTTATTTGAGGAACTGTGCACCGGCTAGGTTTGTTACAAAGTCGTTTATTCGTTTATGACATACGCCTCTATCTTTTGTATGGCGTCTTGTTATAAGTTTTTCCGTTCTTAGTCGTGTTAGGAACGTAGACGAACATGAAGCAGTTTAGGTCGATGTTGGGCCGCTGTAGACGGTGTATCCGGGACTTTGAGATTCGTCGGAGTTTAATCAATGTTCGAACGCATCGATCAACTCGTAAATCATTCACGGCGATTATATGCATTCCCTACAAAGAATGACTCTGCGACGTAACGTACAATTTCGATCAAAGGTGCGAGCGTGCATCATGTGTGGTCCTCGGCGATCGATTCAGTTTATCGATTAAATCATCCGCTGTCATCGATTTGCATAATGTTTACGGTGGCCGTTTATTACGCAATCGATGTTTATACGTTGCAATCCGTGATAACAAAGTAAGGATAAAAATGTCAGTTTTCTATATATATATATTTAATTATTATTCATATATCATTTACTAATGTATGATAGTTAAATCTGCATATTCTCTTCTTTTACACATGCATATGCATACTTAGTCCACTCTTTATTCCACAAATGTGTAAAGGTATAAAATAATTTAAAAATATTATAAACCTGCACGTTTGCGACATAGTTAGTAATTTAAAAGCCGTAGTCAAACGTAGTAACAAGACGATGAATAAACAAATTATGTCGCTGGCGTTACGTGTTGTTTCTACTAATACTACTATTGAATTAAGGACGTCAATCAAAAGCGATATTCGCGTGCAGGTATTATCATAAATAACTTTCTTCTGATGCGCGCATGTATGAATGTAGGACACGTGCGGTCTGTATTCTTTCGACTAACTTCTGTGAACTTTGTGGCAGAGTGGTCTGTACGTATTTGCAGATAAGTACGTACGTTATTACGGATAGAATGCTCCGGGAATATTTTTGTACACTGAGATCGGTTTAAACAAATCCTTGTGTTAAACTTAATGAGTGTACTTTAAACGTTCATTGCGCCTGTCTTGCGATCGCGGGTCTTGACCCTCGATATCGGCAATCGAGTTTGGCGATTGCCCAAATCGATTTGTGGATGTAGAGCACCCGCCAGTGAGCCCGCAGGCATAGAAAGGATGTTAACCGAGAAGAATGAACGATTACATAATAGCAAGTTTCAAAATGATTTAATCTGTAGCTTTGTATAATTTAATGAATATTATTTTCAATGACAAATTATGTTATTAATCCATAACGAATTACTGTTATGTATGCAACTGTTGGAAATGATGTAATTTAATTGTATCGTTAAAAATATTAGAATGTCACATTGTCACAATTGTCCATTCTATGCCTGCTTCTTTTATTCCTCGAAATTAGTCTTGTCGTGCGCAGCGATGGTTCTATTTCTTCAGCTTCGGGTTCCAGCTAAAGTTTTCCGCTGCGGGACGCGAGAGAGACGCCGAGGTGTTGGACGATCGCGAGTTGTAAAGCCACAAGACAACGCTTAAACGTATGCCCCGCGGAGATGCACGCGTGAAATATGTACGCGTAATGTAACACGATAATATGAGTTTCGGAGTAATTGTTTACGCGTGCCAAGTGAGTTATTTGGCGCGTGGCCACGCGGGGGCTACACAGGGACGGCACCCACGTGGTCGGCCAACTGCCCGCGGGATTTTCCCCTCTCTTTCACGTCTCCGTACCTCCTCGATGGGCTTTTTCTTCTTCGTTCCGCACTCTCCGTACGGTTTTACACGCACGCAACAAAGAAACGTCTCCGAAATAATGCAGCCACGAAGGGCAACAAAGCGTTTTCTGCTACGTCCCTTTGACTTTATGGCTTTATTCCGCGAAACTATTATTATTCCTACAAAGTTAAGGGAAACAATAAAGCAATCTTATGACAATGTTATGACATTTTTGTACGGAACATGTAACTTGAAATCTTGCCTCTCACTTACGTAATATCGAATAATAGGATCTATTAATATTTTTCATAATTCAATAACGATATCGCTGATATTTTTAATTCAATAAAACGTATTTAGAAAACTATGTCCAATATCGCATGGTCGTAAATCTGGCTAAATTTAACTCTTCTCAATGGACATTTATCGGATATCCATTGGATAACAATGAAACTGACAATAGCAGTCATTCGTACATAGAACTGAATTTCCACTACATTTTTACGAGTCAAATGATGCAACAATCGATTGCATTAGCAACAGGACAAGGCAACCGGTCTTCTCGCTCAAAATCGTTATCGCGCATGATGCATGAAGACGTTTATAGCGTAACGAAGTCGCGACTGTGGAATGCCGTTGCCGGAAGTCCGTCTCACCCTTCAGCGTCAGGCGCGATCGAATCGAAGTCATTCCAAAATATCGAGGAGAGGAAGAAGCAGACAAGAGGAAGGAGAAAGAGACATCGTGGGTGGATGCCTCCTTTGCGTGCAGGAGTCGAAATCGTCCTTCGGGTGGCGGTGGCGGTGGCGGCGGTGGCGGCGACGTCGACGTCGACGACGACGACGACGACGACGACGACGGCGGCGGCGGCAGCGGCGGCGGCGATGGTGGTGGCAACGTTGCAAGTGGGGGCACGAAATAAGGGTAGTTTGCGGGGGCGGGGGCGGGGTGGTTCGTCAGTTTCCGGGTTGTTCCGGAGTGAGTGAGGGCGTCGTGGGGCGCCACGGGGGGTGGGCGGGCAGGAGCCGCGGGCCACGACACGACGAGGCGTCGCGACGTCAGTAGAGCGCCGCGCTATCGACCACCGCCACGAGACACCGTCGTCGTCGTCGTCGTCGTCGTTGTCGTTGTCGTCATTCACGGTCTCGTCATCATTGTCGTCATTGTCATTATTGTCTTCCACCCGTTGACTTCCCCCGTTACTTCCGGTAGTTTCTCCACGAGACGCGGCGGTTTATTTTATCGGCAATTCGCGGCGCGAAAAGAGCGATCGCGCGTAAACGGTGTCCCAAACGAAGAAGAAGAAGAAGAAGGAAAAGAAGAAAAGGAAGAAGAAGACAAGGAGAAAGTTACGCTGGCGTGAATTCTCGAGGAAACCGCGAAATTGTGCGGTACCGCGAGATCGTGAGGTCGGTTCAGTTCTTATTGGTGACGATCGCGACACCGGACACCACGAGGATCGTACGACGGCGCGGCGCACGCACGCGTGACCGCGAGGTAGCCGCGTCAAGATCGTGCGAGGACATCGCGTGCGTGCGTGGATACGTGCCCGAAGCTTCGTCGTCTGAGTACTACGAGCCACCCCGTGTGAGACCCAATGACTGTCCATCCAGGGACCACGGGACACACATGTTCGTTATAAGGTCAGTGTACGAAGTCGCCGCTGCCTGTCTCGCTGTTTCCGTAACGCGCTTTTTTCCTTTTTTTTTCTCCTGCAAAGAAGTCTCGCGTGAGACTCGTTCCCGAGACGAAGTTCTTCGAGTTCCGCGCGAAGTATCTACGTGTCGTTTGCACTTCGGAACTCCAGCGGTCAAGACGGAGAGGATTTACGTAAATGGGAACGTGCGAGATTTCATCCTCGCGCGACGAAGTACCGACTTGGTAACTTCCGAGAAAAAGTACAGAACACGATATTTGCAGAGAATTCTTTCACGGCCAGAGGAGGGGAAATAACGCGGAAATTCACCGGTTCTCCTCGTGCGTAGCGATGTTCTTGGCGAATTTTTCGTAGCTCTCGCGAAAGCGGATTTATTTTAGCTGACCTTTAGAATTTCCGAATAAGTGCGTTAAGGCGAACGGATATGTCGATAATCAGACGCGTCTTTCGACCGCCCCCGCGAATGCTTTCGCATTCTCTCGCATTTGCGAGGAGGAAGCCGCGGAACCAATGTCGCGCGCGCAGATTTATCGTCTCCGGTTTCGTTCCGCTACATTCTCGCGGTGGAGCGTTCTTGAAATCGCGACGATGAAATCCATTCTAATCGGGACGCAAACGCGACCGTCTCCCCTCGCTCCATTTCGAGCCGGCGACTGCCGAGGGGATGGGAAGTGAGCGAGAATTTGCTCATGGCTAGACGACACGACCACTTTTGCCCAAGGCTAGATTAAAGGGATAGATCCGTTTCTTTCTTTTTTGAGCTGTTCTATTCTCGCGCGCGTCGCGCGTCTTCCTTCCGAATTTTGGCAATCTCTTTCCGCGCAATCAGTTGTTAATGGTTCGCTTGAAATGCACGACATTTACGACGCGGAAATATCGCCTGACTTTCTATTTAACTCAAGTTGCATAAGAAAATGGTATGAATGCATTAACGCAATTGACCATATTGTTCAAGCGCCAAAAATGCGAGAAATAAGGTTGGAGCAAGTCGTACAGGGGCATCGATTGAAAAATGAAAGTATTAAAGGGATTAAATAACAAATATATCTTACAAGAAAAAACAATTTATTTCGACCAAACTGGCAATTTATTGTAACGTTTATATATACGACGTTTTGAACATTGTTTTTGGTTCTTATTAAGTATACTCTGTGTCATAAAATAAATAGCCCCTCGAAGTTTGTTACGAGTTTTTTTCTCCAAAAATTCATATCTAACAGATGTAATCGAGTGTCCATATGTTCGTAATGGACATCCGTTTATATATCTTTTAGATATGAATTTCCGGGGTAAGAACTCGTATCTCACAAGGATGCTTCGAGTGGCTATTTAATTTTATGACACAGAGTGTACTTGATAAGGACCAAAAACAATGGCCGAAACGTTGTACATATAAACGTTACAATAAATTGCCAGTTTGATCGAAATAAATTGTTTTTTCTTGTGAATTATTATTGGCGAAGAAAAGAATTATTTCAAATATATCTTATACATATGAAATTATTTATTTACTTTGTTTAATATTATCACTTTGCAATTGCTACTTGTTTGATATAATGTGGTTCAGAAAAGTTCTGAATTTTTTAAATCTTGTAATGTTCCATTTTATAAAAGTGATTACAATGTATGTCTTCCAAGTGCACTACGAAATATCTTCATATCTGCATTGTTGCTTCTATGTAGCTTGAATTGCTTGAGCTTACATGCATTTGTTGCAACTCCTAAGACTACTCATTATTATTTTGCGGTCTGTTCTCACATACAATTACCATATATTATACTGATATATTTCATATTCATATAACATATATTACTCATTCATCTAGATTATATGCATATGTATAAACACTATAAACTATCAAATTTATTACGAAGTACATTCGTACCAATTAAGTTACTTGTTCCACTTGATCCAAATGGATCATGTATGACTTTTAAAGCGTGTACCAAACTCTAGTAAGCGATATATGGCATATTTGCGTGTATTATTCGGTGTATTGTGCCGTCGATGAGTTTTGTCCAGGACTCTGCCGGAAGAAGCAGCGAACCCTCGCGATTCACGTTCGTACGCGCGCAGTGATGGCCCTTACGCCTCGCGAAGTCTCGTCAAAAGCGAAACCCTCCGCGATATTTCCGAGTCAACGGCGTTCTCTCGCTTGCCCCTTCATCTGGCTGTGCCCCCCGGCTGTACAAAAGCCGACGATAGACTCGACATTCGAGGGGACGATTTCCAAAGGAATTCGCGATTAACGCGTCATCGCCCCATTGCGCATCAATCTGCTTCCGTTTGTCGACCCGCGGACGACGCTCGTCATTCAGTGGTAGTGGAAACAAACATCCGTGCCCCGCGGGTTGTCTGCGATTTTCTCCGGTCGTGCGCCTTCCCGAGAAAATGGCGCCGGATCGATCGGGCTTATCGCGATCCCTCCAGGAACTGAGTATGATGCAACGTTTCGCTTTTTTGAAGACTTTTCTTAATGCTGACTCACTTGCATCGTAAGATATAAGGAATCCCGTGGTATTGCAATAGTTTCAACAAGATTACGAACTAGGATATTATGAAACTAATTTAGGACCTTAATATTTGTAGCAGGAATTTAATTTTGTTTCCTCTGCACGGAGAAAATTAACACAAATTAAGATTACTTCTATCTCGATATCGATTCTATAGTATTACAAATTTTTTAAATGCTTGTACAAGCTAATCAAAGTGACATTTTCGAAGTTGAAAGTTGAAAACTAAAGTGGCATAATGAATAACGTAGTTTTTACGAGAAATAATTTCTAAGGGTTTTTAATACAATGGAAAGATGAAGATACGAACACAAACCGAAGTAAGAAACGACTTTCTATTTCTCTCTCGCAAATTATGAGTTCGTAGGTTCGTTGTCCACTGTCTTATTCTGGTGTTAATGATATTAGAAACAGATATCCCGATTGGCGTAATTTAAATTAAAAGGATACCGAACCTGCCAAACTTGAAAGGGTGCCAGTGCTTACGGTCTCTGGGTTAGCGAACTGGGATATATACCTTGGCCCTCGCGTATAGGGTCGAACTAGTTTAGCGGGTTGGACGCGGCCGAAAATGTGCGAGGGGGTGAACTCTTCATCGCGTTGAATTTCAAATCCACGTATCCCACGGGAGGAATTGGCGCCGCTCCAATCGCGATTCGATGCTTACCTGCTCGTATTCCTTCTGTTTCCTTCGTCCAATTCTTCTTTCTCGCGTTGCCGTTTTATCGTGACTAAGCGATGCACAAAAGCGGGTCACGAAACTCTCCCGATTGTACCAAGAAAGTTATACGAGCTTGTTGGGAATTTTTGAATATTATTATCTGATTAGGAACATTACTAGATTTCTGTTAAAGTTGTGAGACAGGAAGTGATATTGAAAATTGGAAAACCATTAAAAGATAGAACATCAGAAGTCGGAGATGATCTCGTAATCAATTTATTAAAAAAAAAAGTATTTCTCAGTCGCCGTTTTCAATTTCAATACATTGCGAATTACGAGGCGTCTTTCTTCCGTTTTTGGGCAAGTCTCAGCAGCGGTGGGATTTCGAAAGTGTCGGGAGCCTTGACTCAGTCACCCTGAAGTCTCAAGTGTCACCGAGTCCGTGCCTCCGCATACGACGGACCGCTTATCACGGCGCGCTGCAGAACGTCACGCGCGGCTCTCGAACGTGTCACATCCTCGCGAGTACCGGAAGACAGGTTGCATTGTCGCGGCTATTGTCGTCACACGGTACGGGCCTTACTCCATCTACCGCTGTAAATACTCGGTGATCGCCGCGCGTGAGGCCGCTTGCCGAAATGTTGCGCCGTCTGTTGCGGCATCCTGGTCGACCAAGCTGCATTTTTTTACGGAGATTGACGTTTACGGGACGTGGCCGTTCGTTATTTATTTCTCGCAAGCGCGAGCGGCGAGAGTGTGATACGCGTGTGTGCGTGGCTCCTCTCAAGGCGGCGAATTTGACCCTAGTTTAGCGAGGTTTTATGCTCGGGCTGAGAATAATTTGCATAACGGCCGATGCGCGCGGCTCGCGGCAACGATCGCGGGATGAATTTACGCATTTCCTTACGATCCGCGTGTCCGCGGGTATTAATGGCGCGAAATACTTTCGTACTGGCTCGCGCGTTTGGGCCTCAATTAAAGATCTCGAACGAACGGCAGCGCGCGGAATTTACTTCGGCGTAAATAAGCGCGCGCAGTTCCGGACCGTAAAAACTTGGTGCGTGCCTTGTTTTCCGCAGATATTTTATTGGCAATAATATAACAAAATAGTAATAGAGAGAACGACGCTATACGGCTCTCGCTCCCCGTTACGGACTGCCGTCACCGAGGAATCTATTGCTCCTACGCTTCTCCTGTCGCATGCGAATCTCCCTTATTGATTTTTACAACGTGTGGCCACGTCATAAAAATCGACAAGGAATGTAAAGTAACGACGTGACGCTCGCGCCGTGCGTGCGAGTGCTGTGCAGTGACGACGCAGTCCGCGTCACTGACGATAGTAAATTCGCCGAATTTAAAACTCGTCAGAGAATTGCGATCCACGAGGTAAATACAAAAGTATTTCATTCTGCGAATCTCTAAATTACCTGCAATTCTTATAGGTGGAAGATTCTTTCGAGAAAAAGAGAAAATTCGTGTAGGATTTATATGCGCCACACCGGTACAGAAATAAACTATAGAAATGAATAATTGATATGATATACCTTAATTAACTTGATTGTGTCAGAAGCCGATGTGTTTCATCTTTTTCATCGCGAAATTAAAAAATTGTATAGGACTCGACAACTTTTCATCTCTTGACTTTCAATTTGTGATTATAGTAATTAATAATTCAACGATCATTAAACAGTGAACAGTAACGGTTTAATATTTACATAAATAACAAACGATTAATAAGGTTCGATGTATCGGCCACCAGTACGATTCGGTATCCCAGATATTTGTAGCTTATTGATCGTGGCAATCGATGAATACTGTATCGCGCGAGTTTACTCCAGTTAGAAAATTCCCCTGTATATCATTGCCATCGCGGTGAATGGTGCTCCGCTGCTGTTATGCCGCGCGCAAAACTTTTGCGAAAAATTCGCACCGAAATTGACAAACGTTATCGTACCCGCGCACGTAATTCGTAGCGCGCGGACCGTCGCGCGTCGCGTCGCCGAATTGCGCAACTGCCATTACCATTTTGGTTTCGAAAACTTACGACATTTCACGATTTATATATCGTCGGCCCTCGCGCCGCCGGTATCTGTTTACATTGGCGTTGTGGCAGCGCGCTGTAAATCAGACTCCGACGATTCGTGGTCCGGCATTGTTCGGCCGCGTCGTTCCGAGATACACCCGGTAGAAGAGTGTCGCAGGTGCCGTTATACGAGAGACGCATTCGCATTTTCTTGGGTGGATATTCTTCTTTGCACTCTCTTCTCCTCTCCTTCCCTTCTCCCCCTCCAATGAAGTCGGTTTATTGCTGCTCATTGAGACGGCCATCGTCTTCCGATTGTTGATCCGTGTTCGGAGCTCGTAAAACGATCGTCGTCGCGATCTTCGTCCTCTTTTCTTGCTTGAACGCTGCTCGCGAAGCTGTGCTTCGATATAGTGGTCACTTTTTTTCTAAATATAGTATTATGTATGACGTTGGTTTGTGGATGGATGGTAAAATCATAAAATAAAGATTGGCACGTGCCACATGTACATTTGAACAATACTCGCGTGCGAACAAAGGATTAAAAAAATGCATCATAAGTTTTACACAAAAAATCCATGTATTTAATTATTTATAGAGTATCTACATAGGTATATCAATTTTATGATCATACTATTTCTCGAAACAAGTATTGTGAAGAATATTTTTCTCAAGGAAATTGAATAAAACAGAATGTCATCACTTTTTATAAACTTGTATTTATTTCACATTTAAATATTATAGTGCTTTGACAAAATTATATAATTAAAAATCATGTAAAGGTTTATAATTAACAATTTAGGATTTTACAAAGACATGAAATTGATTTAATACACATGAGTAGAAAAATTAATAGTAATTACTCATTATCCCCATGCATATTTAAATTATTTATTGTTTGATTTGCATTTCTTGATGCAACGCTTTTGCGTATGATATACGTGATGTTGTAAGGATTTGCTACCAAGCAATCCCTGCTAATGACCATCGCGCAGTAAACACGATGCGGGGTGAGAAAGATAAAACTATCAGAGTCGACGGGGTGAAAATCGGCGAATTTACGGGCGCACGTCAAAGTACATTTTAGTGCCGAGAGAATACTTTCTTTCGTAAATATAAATATCGATGC
This sequence comes from Temnothorax curvispinosus, assembly GCF_003070985.1. Lineage (NCBI taxonomy): Eukaryota > Metazoa > Arthropoda > Insecta > Hymenoptera > Formicidae > Temnothorax > Temnothorax curvispinosus. The sequence continues at coordinate 143,997 of NW_020211278.1, read as the reverse complement.
GCGATAAAATTCTATTGTACTGTACTGTATTTATAACTAAGAGAATGATCACTTTTCGAGACTCTGATCTTTCGAATGATACTTGGCAGTGTTATTTCGTATAAAGCACAGTAGATAAAATATTTCAACTTCTATTAAGATGCATTTTTCTAAATTAACAACCATATATGTTCTCTTTTCAACTCGTTCGATTTTCAATGAGACGCGTTATAGATGGAACTTCTCGGAAAGGCTGCGTTTCCAGATTATAGGCAGTTTTACGCGAGTTAGCAGGTAGAGCGGTCCGAGGATCGTAGTTTCAAGGGGACCGGAATGGGGAGAAGGGATTCACCGGGCGGCGCGGCGGCGGCAGTGTGGCGTTAGAAAGTTCGCCTCGGTCGGTGTTTGCTCTAACGCCTTGGCGACTGGTCTGCGGTTATCCAAACGGACGGAAACCCACTCACGAGAGCACCTGTGGAGCCTGTGGCTCCGCTGCTGCTTTTGTTCTTCCAGCCGTTCTCTCCTCCTCGTTCCTCCTCGTGCACGCCGCTGCCGCCACCGCCGCCGCCGCCGCGCGCCGGTGGCCTCTGCTGTTCTACCTACCTGTTGTGTTACTTACGCCTCGTCGGCCGATCACACTTCTCGAGACGCGGGCGGGGGTCGCTTTAAAGGGATTAGCACAATTTTCGACCGCGACGCCGCGCCGGACGACCCGGAGTCCCGATGACTCGTAGTCGGATGAAAATTACGAAGCGCGTCATGGTCCGGAGGCGAGAAAATTACAGGCCCGCCTACGTTTCTCGCAACCTCCGGGATGTCGTACCGTCGCGATTACCGGAGTAGCGCTGCATCGATTCATTCTTTATGGGAATCCTTTTACAACGTTTTCGATTTCAATTCGTGATTTCTATAAGCCTTTCTAGAGAAATGCATTCTGAGAAACTAATTAATTTTGACACGTACATTATTGCATGTGTACTTATCTCTTTAAATATATCAACGTGTATGTAACACGTAACTGGTTTCAAGTGCATATAAATGGTACTGCTTACGGATATTTATTTTATATTTTTTTATGGGATTTATATAATATTTTTATAAATGTATATGTCTCGTTGTTTGTTTTCTGTGTATTACGGGACTCTCGAAGTTGGAATTTCAAATCTCACGTTCGGAATTAAAACAATCATGATTCTTAATAAAGAAAAGCGAGAAGCGACAAGACGTGCGCTATATATTACCTTGTGTCAACTCGTATGTTATCCTATGTCTCCTTATTCTTAGCTAATTAAAGACTTCTCCAAAGATACAAATGATATTTTATTACATGTTATTTGAATCTTATTTTGAAAACTAATTATTATGATAGTTTTACATACAGCTAAAAGGAGTTTTAAAAACTACAAGAAAACAATTCATTCTGAAATAACAAAAAGCGTTTTACGTTTTCCAAACTATTTCTGTCTTAATCTTGGTACCTTAGTTTGTTCACATCGTTCTTTTTACAATTATCTGTTCCAAAAATGTACATTTGAGATATACACCCTAAAATGAATGTATAAAAAATAAGTAGGTAATGTTCGTCAATTCTCTTCAACAACGACGCTCGTTACGCGGTACTTTTGTCATTATTCACAGTAGGAGCTTCGTTCGCGGTTGGAAGCCTCCGATATTCCGGATACGAGAAACTTGGTCAAGATTCCTGCACGAATTGGGTCGAGCTCTTGCCGGAGTCGAGTGGAGTGGAATATCAGACAATTCACGTTAATTGAAGAACATACCAACGGGAGTTGAAACGATCGGCGGTCGGGGATATCGATACGAAATATCGCGCTGATACGACTTTTGATTTTGACCTCTCAAACTCGCTGCGCGCGAGAGACGCGGTGATAAATTTGTCCCTCGGGAAAACAACTGGTAGCAACTTGGCTACGTGAGAGTGGCCAGCATTCCCTTTCTGTCCCGCTCCCGCCTACTTCCTACGCTTGCACGCCGCTGCGTTCTCATCCCTCATCCCCCGGTATTCTCCCGGTTCCCGGTCGCCACGGACCTGGGGACTTCGTAAATGCATCCATGCACACGTATTTTATGGCCCCGGCTCTTTCGGTCCTTCCCCCCGTTCCGCCCGGCACTGCGCGCGCCGCCGCGCGCCGTTACCGGAGACGCGCGACGAAGATATTTTCGTAGGATGGATTCTTTTTGAAAATACTTAAAACTTGGACGATTTGTCGTACGTGCCCGAGTCGAACTCGATAATGCGCTGGTATCCAACGCCGTTGCATCCGACCGGATCGGAAAAGGAAAAGGCGGCGTGCGCCCCCAGTGACGATGGAGGGAGTGCAATCGATGCAGGAAGATGCGCAAGAATCGTAGAAAAAGTCATCGCGAAGGGAGCGAAGCGGGACGAAGGGAAAAGGGAAAGGTCTTGCAGCGAGGAGGAAAAGATTGCGTTCGGGGAACGAAAATAGTTAGAAGGAGCGAGAGGAGCTCTAAGCGAGTAAAAAGTGGGGGATAGTGACGGCGGAGAACTTAATCACATAAAATCCTTAAAGTTCGCCTCGATACGACGCAATGCACTTTGATCGCGGAATTTATGTCCGTGGTGCAATGTACCCACCATTAAATCCCGTGCTCGTCGGTGCGTGCCGCGGAAAAATTCATCGCGGAGACTCGCGGGCGGATTCACTTCCACCATTGATCGGCGCGGTAGTTTCGGGAGAAGGAGAGAGTACTTTTCTCCTTTCTCCCCGCATCGTAAGAAAATATTATTCTTCCAAGAAAAAGTCGGCGCTCGCCGACGACGGATTTCGAACTCTCCGCTCTTCTCTTTCAGTCTCTGAGAGAAGCTCGCTGTCGAGAAGAGTTCACTAAACTCAACCGCCAGCGGGACTTTCTTCGCAATTAGAACTTCGATCCACTGCCAAATATATCATACGATGGATTCACATTTGTGTCAAATAAAATTAATTTTATTATTTAATTTATTAATATAATATACGATTTTTAAATGTAAGATTTTTCGATATTTCCTGATTGTTATTTAGAAATGCAAGGACGACGATTTTTAATCCATAATGTCGTTTATTATGATCACGATCGCGTGTAAAATTGTTGTTCAGGAAAGCTTTTAAGAAGAAGGTAGAACGGAAGCGAAATGTCAGTGCGTGTTGGAGAATCAGAGTGTCCTCTTATAAAAAGCACATCGACGCCTAGATACAGATAGATCGCGCAGAAAAGAGAGTAAGTTCGAGAATCTTTATGGTCCGCTGTTAAGTCAGCAAAGACAATGAAAACATCTCGGTAAATCAGGAGAGACGACCGGTAAGCAGATTAGTAGAGCTTACAAGGCATTAGCAGGGAGTGAGACGGAAAGAGGCAAGCCGCAGTCATTCAGAGCTTGGGAGCCGTCTGATCTTTCTTCGTTTCTCTTTCTTTCGTTTTTCTCTCTCTCTCTCTCTCTCTCTCTCTTTCTCTCTTTTTTCTTCTCTTTCTCGCTTTCTGCGTCTCGTTTTCTCTCGCTTTCTATTTCCTCGTTCTACTCTGACTCTCTCCAGTCTCTCCTCAGCGGTGTTATACTCGACAATCGTCTCTTTCTCTCTCTCTTTCTCCTAGGAGCTGTTCGCGCGGACTTAACCACCCGTGAAGCGGCACAATATATCTCGGAGATAATTCGCTTGTTAGGGTCGTGCGCCTTTACATTAATCCATCTGCTCGCGGTCTGTCTCGTAACCGCCTCTTTGCACACGGGAACAACGACAGGTTCTTTTGCGGCATCACGCTTCGGAATAATTGCCGTCGAATAATTGCGGTCTCAATTTACCGCGGTTAACATGTATTAGCTTCGCATTTCTTTCGGCGTTTGAGCGGACAGAAATCCCGTTCTCCACACATCGATTTCCCGAAGACGTCCCAAGTGCGGCGTCTTTTTCACGCGCTTATCTGACGACCTAACTTATGCAGGTACACGAGTACCTTCTAATGTACGTTATGTACATAAGATATTGTTTCGGCTGATAGATGAGTTTTCTTTGAAGCGACCACGCGCGCGAGAGCGTGTTGCAATATTTAATGCAATTATAATGTAACAGATTCAGTTGCGTCAACCGCCTTGTTTGATGAAACCTCGCTTAGTTAGATTACGCTGTAGAAAAGTACATATATTTTAGTCCATTTAAGCAGAGAAATTGTTTGGAACGGAAAAAGAATTAATATTTTATTTTATTTATGCATTTAATGCAACGGGAAAGATAAAGTTGTCGTCGCGCAGGATTACAATGTAGGTATGTCTTTTGCGTCTTGATTACAGCTACGTCATCGGGACAAAGATGTCCTTCGACGCACGTAGGTAACTGGGAACGGTGTACGAGGCACTTGTCGCCATGTCGATGCCCGTGATACCACCGGTTGCCTGTCACTCGGCCTCGATTGATCGATTCTCGCTTCTTCACTCGGACCCACCCTCTCTCCCGGTCCACCTTCTTCTGTCCTTTGCCTAGCCACGTTCCGCACGGATGTTTTCTCCTCGTCTTCGATGCCCTTGTTCCCTTTATCGTCGTTTCGCTTACACGCGTACGCTTCTCGCACCCGACGTAGCCTCACTAATTTGATATACGAACGGCGGAGAACCGGCTAAAGACCTATCTGATGAATCGATACGCCCAAAACCCGATCCAGCGGGATCACAGTCTGTTCATTGTAACAACTTGTAAGGAATTATATTCACTGATTCTCTCTCTCTCTCTCTCTCTCTCTCTCTTTCAGCCTTACATTTAAACAGCTAAAAATTAATGGTACTACGCTTGTCCCTTGATTTTTACATGGCTCCTTCTCATAATATTTAATCGTTATACTTGTTTAAATTGTGTAATTTATTTGAAAGGTTTTTATATAAGAAGGTTAATATGATAAGTCACTTGTAGACAGATTTTCACAAATACTAGATTTTATTAATAGATAATATTATAAACTATGTTAAATTACATTTCTATGGACGCATATGACTTTAAAAAATTAATGCGTTAGTTAAGTCGAAGTTCACGAGCTATAAAATCATTTAGCCGCGATTATCTGTGACGTACGCACTGATATCACTTGGGGAATGATGCTAAGCTAGCGTAGAGAAACTTCGTCGAGCGCCGCACTGATCGCAGTCTCGCGAGGTTTATTTTGAGGCTTATTTCAATCAAACAGCATGTTAAATCCAAATTATCGCATCATAAAATTCCGTTAGTCCGGCGAGATCTGTGATATACAGGATGACGTCGATGCTAGAATGATCTTAAGCCAGTGTTGTACTTTGCGATAAATGCCTCGCTATACGTCTTCCCCTGAGATATCGCCGTCGAGATTGCGGCGGTGCACCTGTGCGCAATACTGATCGGCGTTGCGCTTACGGGAGCGTAAGTGCGACAACGCGCGGGGATTATCGGGCATTATGTTGCGTTAGCGGCATGACAGAGCCGTAAACTCGTGACGAAGAGAGAAGTCGCTTTATGGTGGCCCGTGGGGCAGCGAGCGCCGAGATATATAATCCCTACAATCGCGCCGGACGTCACACGAGACACGCTGATGCATTAAAACGCTGTTAAATCCGGCGAAGTTCCGTGGTAGTCGCCGAGCGCGATCGCGGGTCGCCGAGAGAGAACAGGTAGTCTATTAATTTGTCATAAACGTAACGTAGGTACGTGCTACCTGCCGATAACTAGGTAGATTTATGGACCCACCTCTTCGCAACTCGCCTTCCCGTATTATCGGTAAGTACCTGTCGTTAAAACGGAGGCTGACAGCCACCGACGTGTCGCTATGATTTAGGATATTCTATTTAGTCATGTGTATGTCGCGCCTGTCGTCGTCATCATCATTTTCAGATGTTAAAATTATACCGGCTTAAAATTATGTCATTTTTAATGAGAAAATTGGTAGCAAAAAAGAATTCGATTTGAAGAAACATATTACGAAGTACATACTTGAAATTGCGATATCAAAAAGGAGAGAAGTAGGCAGCAGATAATATCTCTGAATTCTGGAATCACATAAAATCTCATTATATGTATAATCTCGACATGTAAGGTAAAGCGTTCTGTGTGTAGAAACCGCTCGTGGAACGTCGCTGCACCGATGACATACGGTATGTTGACATTCAGGGCGTTAAATAATAAAATCATCCGGATAACGTCTGATAAGCGCCGTCTTCGATAAAATGCTTAGGATAAAGTTCTCATGTGCGTTTCTCTCGCGAAGAGTGTCGAGGTCGGCCAATCAAGACGAGCGTGAACCAAACAGGCTGCCACCAGCCTTGCCCGGGCAGCTTCTATAATCTGATTGAAGTCGCTCGATGGTTAATGAGCAACGTCCCCGCATTCCGTTCTCACCTTACCAGGCCCTTTACGCGTGCCATTAAACGTACACGCGTTTCGAAAGTTTCCGTACGAGGCCCGCCTTTCGTGTTTTTTTCTTTTACTGACGTCACACGAGTAGACCGGTGCCGTGGATACATTGCGATACGTGCGTGTACGAACAAAATATCCGTTATGCAAATTAAGATACTTAGGTTGTAAACGTCAACAGCGCGGTGATCGCGGGCGCTCAATATTTCTACAGGAATAAAAATCAACGTCGCGAATGTTAAGTTTTACTGGCTTGTAATTAGACACAAGAAATTTGTTGTGCAAGATACGTGCGCTGTTAATTCCATATATATATATTTACACAAAGATTAATAAGTAATTGTCTTTGCAAGTGATATAATTACTGCCGATTATATTTCAAAATTGATTAAATTATAAATATGAAATTCAGAGGGGGAAAGGACTTTATATACATAATTTTCTTCAAAGATATATATGTATATGAAATAGCTCATTTAATTCACTCATAGATGATAATTGTAGTTGTGTATTATATTTTATTTATTTATACGAAAAGATATTAAGATACGTACAAACTTGTATATTTTTCCATGATTATTTTAAAACAAAATTTCGAACGAAATGTGTTTGTAGAACAAGTATGGTTTAAAGCTGAAAAAAAAAAAAACGAGAAAAGCTTCGGTAATAAAAATCGTGGGTGTTGCTTACGACATTTTGATAGTGGTTCTCATCGAACGAGAAAATACTGCTACATTTTAGATTGTCATTTTATGAATTTTTTTCATTCTTTGCGAAGCATGAGGCGATTTGCCTGCTTAGATATTACATATTCTCCATGAAAATATAAGATATATGAATTAATTGGACTTACTTTGCACGATGTATCGATAAATTTCATAAGAGAAATACGCCATCCAAGCGTGTCTTATCGCTATTTCGAGACAGGCTGCGGACTCCATTAAAATTTCTTCCGTATACCCCTCGCATTGGAAAGAGATATCACTCGCCGTTCGTGTGGCTCCTGACAGAATTACACGTCAGGCGTGGTACGACACCTATCGATAGTAGCAACACAACCGGGAGCATCTGTTTTACAATCGCGAAGGTAGAAGCGGTAGTGGCGGCGCGCGGCGCCCGATAAGATCTGCGAGACGAGAACCGGTACTCCAGAGTCTCGCAAGTTTCGCGCGAGAAGAGGTAGCCGGCGATCGAAGTATTGAACGGCGCGAAGTACCATTTATATGTGTGTATGGATACATCCGAGACTTCTGAAGTAACGTAATCCTATCGTCGCCCATCGGCGATTCGACGAGCCGGAGAAGGGTACTCGGGAGAGGCGTAAACTGCGTTAACCAATTATAAATATCTTCGCGCAAATTTAATGCAGGTTGCGTCGCGTTAACGGATACCTATTATCGGTGATAATGTCGATAGATATTAATGATAAAGTTCACGCGTTTCGGCGATGTCGTTGCAAGTCTCATTCGGTTAACGACAACAGCGAAGATAATAACAGTAACGCGTATTCAGCATCAGAGTTGACCAATGATGTTTATTATAATCACACTAACGTATCTTTATATCCGTTTCGTGCTAATGGAATTAGGACTTCTGCCCGGCTCCACTCGATCATCCTGATGTGCTTTTACGTCGCCGATATCTTCGGCTTTATCTCTCCCCTGCACGCATGGTTGTTCTTTACACGGGCGTTAAGTTTCGCCCGTTACCAAGTAGTAATGACGACGATGACACAACACACCTCTTTATTACTACGCCATGGTAATAGCTTGAAAGGATTCTCTTCGTTTCTTCCCTCGCGGTCGTTTTAATAAGTTTAATGTAATCGCCTGTAGTGGCGATTACGCGACCCACCAACCGGATTTCGCGATGCGCGCGAGAAAAGCTTACACGCACATTTAAGATACGATTACCCGAGATACAGTTTCACGCTTGTGTCTTCTCGGCTAACTCTGTGACAAAAAAAATGATAACTGAGTTGTCGAGCATAGAGTTCAGCTTATTCTGCAGAGATAGACTTACGCGGAGTTAACTATATACACGCTATATACGCGCTGCGAGTAGAATCCAATTAGCAAGTTTAATGCATCAGTCTGATTATCAGCCTGACACAGGTTGAATAGTCACATTAGCGAGTTGGCGTAAGCCTAAAGTGAGTTTATCGCTTTTGTTTTCGCTCGTGTGCTATCCAGTGAAATATGCATCGCGCTCTATAGAATATATATACTATTATCCTTTCGTCAACTTCAACATAATAAACTTTATTCTCTTCTCAGATTGTTTAATTTATTATCTATTAATTAAAACCATTAATATTCTATATAATTGTCAATACTTTCAGAAAATTGAATCTATTGGGACTAAATTACATTCCTTGCTCTTTTACGCTTAGAGTACATCTGTATTACGTCGTAATTATTACGATGTAATTATTAGGCGATATCTGCGTCTACAGTTTCATTAATACCAGCGTTTAAATTATTAGATCTGATTATACGTTAAAGACGGAGCCACTTTCGTATCAATTACACTGTCTCTCAAGTTTTATGTCTCTAGATAAGCGCTGGATTTGCCTAGCGGCCGCGATCTGTCCTTTTTCGGTAACGACTTCTGGACCTAGGGTGGATCAATGTTTGCGAGGACGTCCGGCGATTTGTAACAATTACGGGCTGATGCCCGAGAGCAGATAGTAGCCGGTGGTGCGGCAATAACCCTATGTCATCCTGAGCCTCGGACACGGGCTTGTAGAGCAGGGTGTTGTAGGCGAACCGCGCCTCGGAAACGTTCGGCGTCCGGTAATCGTGTTAGCGTGTAACGGTGCCACCCTATTCTCGGTCCCTTCTATCATGATCTTCCCTGTTAAAGCCGGCCGTATGCAGCCGACTCCCGCGATCACCTATCACACAATCTGCTTACGTGGAAATAATATTTTGTAATCAGATCAATCGTTAGGGTCAACGTTGTGACGTCGCCTTTGATGATCGGGAAACAAGAACGATCTCTATGAGAAACTCGAGTATGGCGAGAGATTGCCCCTTCGTTACTACCCGTGATATTTTGCTGTATAAAGAAGGACCATGGCATAAAAACCGCTTAACTACTGACGGAAAATAACTTTCCGAGGCTCGTTAGCCTTGCTGCCGAACATTGGATGGAAGAAGCAAAATAATCTCGGGCTTGTTCCTGGCTGGAAAATCACATCTCGTGTATTAGCGAACGAACATGGGGAGGAGGAGAGAAGAGAAAGAGGGCGGGAGATGCAAAACCGAGAAGATCTGGGAATGGTGATGAGAAACCGAAACGCGCCCGGCGAAAGAGTAGACGTGCGTTTACGAAGTTGTTCTCGCGCATTTGTCCGCCGGGTTTTTCTGTCGATTGGAATGTACGATAGGCAGCCAAACTGGTCGCACTCCGATGACAGGCGGGTCCCCGGCGTGTCCTTCGCCAATCCTCTCGATCGTTTTTGCCTTTAATTTCTCCTCGAGGAAACGAGGACCCCTCGTGAATTCGGTGTAGAGTTGCACACGCGCGGGATATCGCGATTATTTCGCGATTTTTCGCCGCCGCGCCACCGCCGCGCCGCCGCCGATACCTTTATCGATAAGGGCACTAACGTATTTCGGGCTGATAACCGCGACACGTTAATAACAGCATATTATGATTCGCGACAGATATCCGTGACCGAGGAGACCGTTCTTCTCCTCCTATATCGCGCCTCCTTTTCGGTCGCTGCTTCGTCCCTTCCATCTCTGGCCCTATACGGTTCTCCTTTTATGTCCCTCGGGAATCTTTTCGGGCAACGACGAGTATGCCTTTGGACACGCGAGCACTTTGGCGCTGAGAGAGGAAGAGAGAGGGGAAGAGCAGTGGGCCTCGTGAGTATAATGGGCTGAAACATGAAACGTATGCAAACCTGAAATAATACGACACTCGACAGGGCCTTTCGATGTGGGATCCTCCTTCTCTCTTTTCTCTCCCACCGCTTCTCTCTCCTCATATCGCGGTCCCGGTGGTATCTTACGCGTATCCTCTTGCCCTCATCATATTTGCCGCGGGCCCAGTTCCAAAAGGTGGAACATGAGACTTAAAAGACAATGCTGAAAAAACCCCTACATTTCTGGGATCCAAAGCAGTCTCTTCTCTTCGCTATGATTCAGGTACAAAAAAAATTGACGTCGCGATTCGGGTGCGATTAAAATATGTCGGGGAATTTTGCTTTAAGCAGTGTATGGGAAGATTCGTTGTATATTTAATGACTCTATTAATACAGGAATTAATGGCGACCGATAATTCGTAGAGAGGAAGATGTCGGCGGCGCGGCGTCTAGTATATCGGACAAAGTTGACGTTTGTTCACGAGCTGTGAAATTTAATTCGTATAGTCCCGCGCGAGGCTCTCATGCCTGCCAGCTGATGGGACATGGGTTATGGGTTAACTCGGAGCACACACGTGCGTGTGTGCACGCATCGTATCACTATCATATGTGTCCGCGTCTGTCGTGGGGCTTGCTCGTCTAAAGGGGTGACAGGTTGTACCCTAGAGCGACGTTCCGACAGTCGGTTCCCTTTACAGCACTTCCGAAATTATAAATTAAATCTCATACTTTCGTGGGAGTCGGCGTCGCGCAAGAAACTATCTATCTCTCTACTTTGTCTTGCTTTCTCTCAGCGTTGAACGCAATAAAGCCGCCGCCGCGCCGTGAGATTGTTGCGAATTATTGTGAACCGCGTCGTAAGATTGCGATGGTAATTATCGTACGAAGTGTCTTTCGCTGTCGTCGTGCTGGACGAATGTATATCGATGGAATTTTAATAAAGATTCGTTGACAGGTCAGCAAGTGAGAAGTGACGGCAGTGCATTTATTATTGATAATACTAATAATATTCGACAATACTGATAGAAAGCGAAGTCGGTATCGATGTATAATTGATCATCGTTGGCCCCGACGCCGTCAACACCGACACTAAGGAGATATAATTTTCAATTGGATAATCTGTCTCATTATATCAATTTTTCGATCCTGCCTCGACGCCTCGTCCCGTGAGAAACCCCATGGCGGTAGCGCCGTCCAATCAAAGGGGCCCCCGAAGCAGTCCCGGGTCTCGATAACAGAATGCGGGCCCAACACCGGACTACGAAATGCAAGTTCGATGAATCGAACTCGTGAGAAACCGAGCAAGTACCCGTCATCGCGCGGTGATTAATAGAGAGCGTCGCGATACCGGCTTGTCCTTAAAGAACACGACCCCGTGGTTCCGTTCCTATACCCGCGTGCTATGCTCTCTCTTTCCCCCGTAGGCCTACATGATGTCCCATAATCGCTTGACAACCTGACGCTCTCCTAGGAACGTTCGATGATGAGGCATCGATCATCGGAAGTATTTCAGGCGCGCCTCTCGGTATTCGATTCACTCTCGGTCGAATGGAATCTGTTTTGGGATCTTGGCGCAGTTGAAATCGCATTGCATTTCAATGAACTTTTAGAACGTTTATTATTTATCTTATTACAATTTTATTTCTTATTTTCGATATTGTTATTCTTGATACATAGATCAAAATCTATTGAATTTATTCATTATCTGAAGAGTTCGCGAATCTTAATAAATAGATATGAGATTAAATAATCAATTGATATATAAGATTAATGTATTTAAAAGAATTAGGTACTCAACAAAAACTTAATGATTAAATCTTCATCGATTATAGGTACTTATATAACTATCGTTATATAAAAAACATATAAAAATTAGTCTATTAGTTTATCACATTAATCGTTTAATCGAAGAATACAGTCTGCAATTTAATTTAGTTGCTTATAAATAATAAGACTTATATATGCAAGAATGTCGATGATATCATGCACAAGCGGCCATTCGAGATCGACGAATTATCTTGAGACGAATGCTAGACAATGACGAGACGAAATTGTAAACCCGTCTTCTATATCGTAGCTTTTTGCCTTGCCTTTCAAAGCTTTTTCCTTCAGTGGATTGCGCTCCCACATCGATCGTGATGCACTGCACTAGATTACTGGGAACTCCACAATATGTCAGTTAGCTGCAAAAGAATACAAAACGTTTTATTATTTACGTGTTTAGTATACAGGATGTTTCAATTACGCTTATACATATATATGAGTCTAAATTATGGAAAGTAGATTAATTATTAAAATTAAGAATTAAGAATTTACTTAAACAAGAAAATAGAATTAGCTTCTTCTCTGCTTTTTAACACGCAATAATATGCAAATTAATACTGAATATAAGTTTATAATAGACAGTTATCACAGTGCTAGTATAAAAAATTGGAGTAAAATCTATAATGCTGAAGAAATTAAAGTAATTATAGTTATTTTATTATACATAAAACCTTAATTCTTAGTTTACACGACGTAACAATTTCTGGAAATGAAATTAAATTTGCGAAACTATTCAATCCGGGCGCTGACTCAGAATTTACGGGTTTTTCCTGTAATAGTAGCCGACATTGCTGTCGGGATGAATGCCTTTGCTTCCTTCATCGCGTACGTGTCTGTGGCATTTGTCCAGAAGATCTTGACCTCTCTCAATTCGACCCTACCGCAGCGGGGCCAAGCTGTCAGCGTACATATCCTCACGGGCATATATCGATCTCAATCGGCGTTTCATAGACGCTATCGGCCATCTCGACGAAATTATAGGCCGCGGCCGTAGCCTTAGTGACTCGAGACAATGGTACCCATCACCTGCTTGGCTCTCTCAAAGCAGACCCTCCCACTCATTGGATCGTATCTATCGTATCGGGTTGGGCCGGCACTTCTTAATTGGTTGGTGTTGACTTAATGTATTTCGATATACGTTGCTAAGCTTAATTGCGGTCCTCCGTCCTCCTGAATATTCCGCTGTTATCGAAATTATCGTTGTATTATCACAGTAAATTGATAATTTATGATTGATGCTCCGTAATATGAGTTATCTAATGTCATTGTTACATCACTCTTAACTAAGTATTATCTTTTCGTCGTGATTCAAGTTATGAAGTAACATCAATCGATATCGATTAATTAGTATTAGATAATTATTTTTCTCTTATTTATCTCTATATATATACATAGAGATAAATAAGATATATGTAAAGCAAGGAGCAAGTTTGCTCTTTAATTTGCACAAATTTTTCATTTTACGAGAGAGGCATTGTTTCCTTGAGAGGACAAGAAGCTTGGAACGTCGTCGACTATATTTGCTTCAGTAAACCGATATTGAACGTATCCTTGTTTGTCGTGTCGGCGAGATTGATATCGTAATCATCGCCGGAGAGGAAAGTCGCAGGGGTGTGAAATGCAAGATAGAGCGACTTTGAATGGCATTACACGCGTCTGCCAAACGACATTCGTCACTATCACGAAGGGGTCGAATGCGAACAGTTATCAGATCGGGATGTAAATTATTTGCATGCGAAGTCGTAAAAAATGCATCTGCGGGGATCGCATTGGAAAATTGTCAGGACACCCCCCGGAGCGTTGTTTGCTTTATAGACAGATGTGCGAATCGTATTCTCGTATATTGATACAAAACACCGCCTACGGTCTATCGAGAAACCAATAGATACAAATAGATCACGATATATTCATATTTTCTGCAATTCCAATATTATACACAGTTAACAATTAAATTCATTATTTCTGCAATTAAATAAATGCAAATGGTTTGAAAAACATTCTTAAACGCAATAAAACATATTTAAAAGGGTGAAAATATTATGATATGAGAGTTTACAAGTGCGGGTTATCGTTATCGATTTAATTTCTCGAAATGCCGTAGCACTCGTCACAAGTTGAACTTGTGGACACCGTCGTAATTTTTACGGGCGTATCAAAAACACCTCACCGTTGTTCCCGTTCGAAACAAGGTGAACGAAAACATACGGGGTCGCGGGAACAGGGGGAGATATTCGGCGAAAATGGGGGGCCAACAAGGAAGGATGATTGAGGAGATCAACGAGCGGGACGAAGACAAGGGATTACGAATGTCTCAGTGGGACATATGTGGATCCCCCGGGGGCTGATCCGCTCAGCGGGGCCCCTGATATACGCCATCGTAAACCCCGTGAAATTGTGCCACAAGTATCGGCTGATGCCTCCATTAAGACCCGCTGATGTTATTACAGCGGAGCCCGCGCTCTCTCTCCATAATTTTCGTTCTCTTTCTTCCGTCGCTCTCTTCTCGCAGTATTCCTTTTCTTGGCCTTGCGTTCCCGAGGAACGTGTCCTAGTTTCCGCTGTATATCTCGTGTCCCGACAGCAGTGGCGGCGCGGCGCGGCGTTCACAACGCGCATCGCGCGCCCTTTCTTTTTTTCTCCCGGCTCGCGCTGCGCGCACATCCGCGCGCCCGAAATTCCCGAATCACCCTTTCACTCTCCCTTTCTACCTCTGTTCCCTCCCGCCGTCGGGCCAACCCTTTCACGGTTTAAATCAATCATACATTCCTGAGAAATGATTACGACCGTGCTCTCTCCAGGTATGGGAAGCAGCTGCCCATGTGTGTATAATTTACGGCTAAACATAAAACGATAAAAATTGACGAAATTTTTGTTGATAGTTGGACAGTGCGTTTTATTACGAGTTGAACTAACGACGACAGCTTCCAATTATGCGCTCTAACGCTTGTTCCTTTTAGTCATTAATCATGTCATTAATCACATTTTGTGAAACGCTTGTTAGACTAACATGATGTGTTTATTCAAATGGTATCTTGATTTATTCGATAGTTGAATATCTTTTTCTCGGTAATATTTTTGACTATTATTTCTTTGTTTTTTATATAATTTCTTTGTCTTTACGGCAGAATAATGATTAAAAAGAAAACCTAATCGAGCTTTCCCAGACCTTTCGAACAGTCCGGAGAGGATAAGAAAAAATAACGATATGCAATATCTAAATATGTCAATTAAGATGGCCCTGACCCACGTGAACTTTGACCTACAGTGGAATGGCCTTTAGTGGAACGGCCAGTCTATGCTGTGAGTCATTGTCTAGATGGATTTTTTTGAATGAACCGATTAGGCATCGCCTACGACACGCGTCACGAGCTCATCGCCTCTGTCGAGAGAAGAAGAGAAATAATTAATTTCGATTTTTAAAAATGCCGAATGTATGTCAACCGCAAATCAATTTGAAGTTAATAAAACATTTATAAATAAGTTTTTTTTCATACGGACGATAATAGATCTTTATGTATATAAGCAATATGTAATTTCTTTGCGTATAGCCGATATTTGTTTTAAATTTCATGACTGATTAATTATATAAACCATTTTTAATGTGACAAAAACCAACGTGAATTGAATCAATATTATATGAAATATTTCGCTGCGGAACTGTAAATTTAGAGTTCGAATAATTCTCTCTTGCATCGAGGTCGTGGGCCGTTGGATGAAAACTCCACCCTTTTTTTGCGGGAACGTTAACACCCTTCGGCACCGACGGAAGGGCTTATTATACGAAACCGATCCGTCGCGGCGCCCTCTCTCCCTCCCCCTTTTCATACCTATTTCTTTTTATTGGTCGTGTTCCGTGTCTCGCGGCCTCACCACCCCGGTATTCATATGCTAACATGGGGTTGTCCGTGAGTCTCGTTACGTTGTCAATGGTGTTCAAACTTTTCTCGAGGCCTCGTTAATGACGTCGTAAAATTCGGCAGGACCGTCGCGATTTGAGCACCACTGGGCTCGCTAAGCGTATGCCAACAGCCCTATAAAAATTCAATCCATGCAGTCTTAAAAATAATAACGCACCGCTAGCCTATACCGGGTCCCATAACGCGCAGACATATGGATGTGCGTATATGCCTACCTGCATCAGGCCTGCGGTTTTACCGAACGTTTTTCTTCCTCCTCGTCGCCCATTCCCTTTGCGGTCTCCTACAATCGTAAGTGATTTTGTTGTAGCGCAATTAACGGGAAATCACTTATTTCCTTTTAGCGTTAATTAAATCGAGATCAGCATCGCGCTGCTACGCGCGCGAGAAGCCTTATTGGTCTAATTTGAGAGTTATTCTTATTCTGTTTGTCGTTTGACGGACGCTAATCCCGATTTATCGTATTTACGATAATTACTGTGCAATAGCAGATTTATCTGATAGGTGTGTATCTTATCAGATGTCTTACACAGATATTAGTACCACCCGTATAATATTTTGAATATTTTATCGCATTAGAGTCTGATTGAAACAAAATATTGGTTTTACGTGTGGAACGTCTGTCTATCCTGTTTCGAAATTATCATGTTATGACAAAGGCCGCATAAAAAGTCAAGTGGTGGACTCAATGCAAGTACGTTTCTCGAGTATTAGCGTCCTTGAATGTTCAGTAAAATTTATTGTATTTCTCATATCCGTAAACATTTAGCTATAGCTTGTACGGATGGAAGGTTGTTTCACACATAGTAAAATATCAATACGCTATTGTGTTCTAATTTGAAATATATACGATGTGTCGTGAAAAGCACAATAGTGCGTTTTCGAAAGTTTCGAGAAATAGCTGACGCTCGCTAACTTTTACTCTTACCTCTTACATTGCAATGTCCACAGCGTTTGCATCGCGTATCCGGAGGATCTATCTATACATAGAGACATATATTTATCTGTATCATTTTTCTGGTATTATATATATGTAGACAAATATATTACTTTCTTCACAATTTATATTCGATTAGATTGCCTAATATTAATTAAATTTTTCGAGAAGCAAGGAATGATCAAGGAAAGATGACGATATATCTTCGACGACTTTCGCCTGTTAAGATTTAAATGCACGACTCCCACGTTTCTCTTGCGGCGCGATTATTATAATTTCGCCACCCTTGTGTTTTACGGAGTACGAGGGCCACGTGCTGTACGCGCACGCATCCCCTCGTGATTTACTGCTAATTATCGTCCTGCCCGAATAGCCTTACGCCTTCCCGGTGAGAATCGGCCAGTCAACGACCTCCCCGGCGGCCGGGGACGCGCCGTTTCGCAAAAATCGACAACTCAACGTCGTGTGGCGCGCGCGTTTCGCGCGGCGCGTTACAAGCACCCCGACGTATCCACGTCTTGTAACATCCGTGGTCGGTCGTCGTGCCGGCAAAAGGAATCCCGCGCCGCAACGTGCGGACCCCGTGAGCCTACTAAATTATTGTTCTTGCATCGCGCGGTGCCAAAATGTTTACAGCCTTAGCGCGGCGAAGGTACGAGCACCGAGAAGGTGGAGAAGGAGGTGGAGGAGGCGCACGATGCTCAGCCTCGGTTAGTTATGACTGAGCTAAGAAGAGCCGCCTTCTCCGAAGAAAGCCACGTCCGTGCCTCGTGGCTACCTACCTCGGATTTTATTCTCCGATGGCACGATGGCAGTTGGCGCACACCTCGTACAGATGAGCGCATTATTGAGCAAGCCAATAATAAAAGTGAAATGAATTATGTAATAAAATCGATATCGGCTATATTAATTGGATAACACCGGTTTTTTTATTTATTACAAAGAGGTTTATCTTTCAGACATATTGCTTGTAACGATGATTTAGGTATATTCTTTTCAGGATTGACAATATTATGTATGAATTAACAATAGTACATTAATTCATACTTCAGTTTAGACAACTTTTATTTTAAGTTTACATAATAGAGAGATTATAGATGTTGCTTTTTAAAATATTTAATATTTCAATTTTTATATTTCTACATATTTAGAAGAAAAAGAAAAAGCGCTATATGAGAAATTAGTCGAGACATCAAATGATCTCACATTTTCTTGCCTCATTTCGCTGTCTTTGCCACTGTCGTTTTCTCTTCTTGACGTCTTATCGAGTGTAAACTCATGACGCTACTATCAGACTGAATACTAAAAAAATCGTTGGTACATTAATACTAGCGTACACCGCGTATCTATACTGTGGCGCAATATACCTTATATTGTTTTTCCCACGTTACGAGTAGTGCAATAAATGTCGTTTGCTCCCATTCGCGGATACGGTGGAGTCATTTCGGTATCGCCGCGCTTCTCGCCCCCTTATACTCTCTGTCTGTAAATTCCCGACATTATAGACAGGCTTTGCACGCTCGGGGAAAATTCAGCACGTATCGTCGATGTCAGAGGTACGTTATCTGAATTGGAATTCTTCCCGGTTCCCCCTGAACTTTACTTCCTCGTATTTTAATCCCCCGATATTCTGCTTGGCAAGGGTTGTTACTCGGTTATTGTGCCTCCAAATTCCAGTTGATTTTTTCGCTTCTGTTATGCTGCCTTTTATCTCGTATTGCTTGCCGACATAATATACACAGAGTGTCCCAAAATGATCGCCACTTTTTTCAGGGAATATTGCTTGAACAAGTTGGTTTTTTTTTTAATAACACCGACTCTTCAACTCGTTGATTTTTTTAAATTTTATTAAACAATAAGTTTTTTTTTATAATTTTTGGTATTAATGTTTGATATTAATACATATTTTGTTAACATAAATTTTATTTAAAATAGAATGAAGAAATGTTGTATCTTTCAAACTTGATTAGTGAAAATTCCTAAATTTTCCTTGACGAGAGTTAAGTTTAACAACACTATAAAAATTATAACATATTTCAATATATAAGCAAAATATAATTATGTAATAAACATATTATGTGACAAACTTGGTCTATATTATGGTCAATGTTGAGTCAAGTTCTCGTGTATGTCAGGTGATTTTTTGCATGCACTTAAACGTGGTGAGTCGTCACACGTGGCTATTTACTCGGAGGCCATACGTATTCATTCTTGCTAAAGGCACGCGATCCGGCTAGGCTCTTACTTAGAAGGGCAGAAAAGAAAAGGAGACTTCGATCCACGCCCAACTGACTCCGCGTCACTGGTCCCCTAAGAGAAGAAAGGCGCCGACGCGCCTCTATAAAATAAGCGCCACGTTCGCGTATCCCTCGCATGCACACACGGACATACATCTATAAAAAAAATCTTAAATTTTATGTCACATATTATACAGTATCTGCAAAAATTTCGGACGCATTGATACTCATTTTGATGTTATGACATCATACTTTAGTATTCAAACAATCTATAAGTTTTACAAGTTTATGGATTGTAGTAAGATATAAGTATGAAAAAGACATTGATAAATTCTGAAACATCAGTCGGGAATTTAAGCTAAAAAGAAAATAAGAAAAGAGATAAAGATGATCATAGGGTGATTATTATAGGCGCCAAAATGTTGGGCCGGTTTCGGCGACTGTCTTCTTATTATTCGCGCATAACTACGATGTTTCAGCAATTTATATAGTAATTAGGTCCGCATTCATGGCCCACTGAGCCTGGTAATGCACTCCTAAACATCTCCATTATGGCGCGGATTATGTCTAGATAATCACAATGTTCGGAGCATCACTATAGTTTCACTCGTAATGATCGGTCGGTGGAAGCTTAATAGACTCTCTTGGCTTGAAATTACTTGGTAACAACAACAATTCTTTATTATGCAATTTCGATGGAGAAGTAATCATATCGTAGCCTAAAAGGGCTTAATGATTCTTCCTAATATTTAATATTTTAATAATTATCTAAAGAGAGCGACACAAAAAGAAAACAAAAGAGAGAGAGAGAGAGAGAGAGAGAGAGAGAGAGAGAGATAAATAAAATCAAATAGAAAGAAATATTAATTGATAGCTTTTATTACTCGTGTTTCACTCAAAACATGTTATGTTATAACATGTTTTGTCCAAAGCGAAAACAATTTAATAATGTCCAATAAACGGCAGATAATATTAATCCAACGATAAGGAAGAATAAGCGTGCGGTTATGCGGAGCAAATACTCGCGTTCCGAAGTCCGTTTGTATATCTGTATATACGCCACCGTGCAGTAAGGTAATTTCATTAGCTCGGTTACCTGAGGCAAACGCGCGACCATATTCGGAGACACTCAATCAACGTTAAATCATTGCGCTGCTCAATAACACAGCGGCGAGTCGGGTGCCTAGCGCACTTAGCGAGTACACCTCGGGGTGCGATAATTCTGACAGTTACTTGGCGCTCACGTCCGCATACATACGGCCCTGCCAAGGGTGAAGAAGGGGGAAGGGATACTCTCGTTTCTACGCTGATAATTAAATCCTCCCACGGCAGGGGATTCATTCGTGCAACGCTCGATATTTTATGGAATGCAGCCAGGAGAGATGCCTCTCTCCTGCCGGTATCGGCGAGAAGGGCGACTGAGATTGATGGACAAACGATCCTTCCGGGTCCCGGGAATACGTCAGAGCGAACCCGACGCGAACGGACGGCATACGAAACGCTAATGACGCTCATTAGCGCACGGAGCGAATCAAAATTTGAGGAATGATCGGAGGGAATACTTTCGCGACGTGTAGTCACGCGAACAAAAATTCTAGGAGGGCTCTCGCGGTCGGTGGTGCATGCAAATTTTGCTTTCGATTTGATAAACAAAGGCGCTCCTTTCTGACTGCTGCGTATTGCAGACTGCATAGAGAGTCGTCAGACCAGAAACAATTAAGCTCTGTCGGTTATCTTCCGCGACCACGCGGCTCATCCACAGTCGCGCAGTGGTTTTCATCCGATTTCGCTGCTCGCGCATCGACGAGAAGTACGATAAGTACGAATCGTCCGAAATTTATAACGCGCCGAGTCCAAAGTCTGGACGCGCGAGATTCTGCCCGCTCGCTTTAAGACGCACTATATTTTCAAACATATGTACCGTGCTATTAGCTTTTATCGTTATCGCACTGTCCTTATCGCCGTAAACCATCGCCATAGACTCAAACACAGTCAATCGAACGCGTAAAAAAGTTTTCTAATCACTTAGCAGAGTTGCGAGCGAGAGATATCTATCTACGTTGTTATATTTATTTATAGTATTATTGGCTATATTTATCAGACAACCACAAGGAAACCGTATACGCCTTTGTGCTATTGACTGAAGGGAGAAATGGGACGAGTGTGAGAATAAAACCGTATTTATAGGGTAGGTTGATCGATATACGACTCGTCCTGCTGCAAAAGACATCGCCACAAAAGACTTTAACCCTTTCCGCTTGATATACGCGCGCATTCGTACATATTTATGAGGTTGCCATACAACACGGCTTTTGGTTACCAGGAACCTTCATAGAAATACTATGTCCTGTCAAACTGTTTACCCTCCGAAGCCTCGCACGTCAACGCCCTCCTGATCCCCGAAGCTGCTTATCCTTCCGCCACGAATTAGATCTTGCTGGCGCTCGGCAACCCCTGTGTGACATTCAATAATAAGCCAAGGGTCCGAGCCCGTTGAGACTAGGGGAGTGAATTGACTTGTCGTAATTATCGCTACATTCATGTATTTGTATAAGACCGGGATGCGTAACAGTGAATGAAATTTGTGGTTGCAAATACATTACATACTCATACACTACATACATTACACGTTAGGACATGAAAGAATTTAGTCTCTAGTGAACAGAATAGTATATACAAATAATTTAATTGTAATAATATAAAAAACAATATATAAAACTCATGGAATTTTCGTTCAGAATGAATTTTGTGAATGTTATGAATTTTATAAACACTTTGGCACATACAATCTCGCATAATAGTTTGCTAGTGATTTTAATTTTCATTTATGTAGATATTTTTAATAAACGTAGTTCCAATTGTGGACGCAATTCTGCAATTCGGAACCAACTCCAAAACTTTATTTTTCCGCTAAAGCAAATTTCGCGAAACATTAGAAACAAAATTCCGCGCCAAATTTTGTTATCTCAAATGTAATGACCGAACTATAATCCTCCTCAAATACAATTCCATGTGTTATACATGCGTTTCTAGAAAATCTCCTGTCCAATAAGAGCGCTTGGCGCTCCTAATGGCATTTGGTTCCTTATCACATCCAATTGTAAGCTAACGCTACTCTTAACAATTTCTCATTACAACCCTCTTTATCCGTGTTCTTATCTGCGTTTTTGAACCGATGCTTTTTTCTGAGCGGTCCCTCATAAGTTTCCTTGAATTGGCAATCCTAGGGCGCATTGTGAGAGACTGATGCGTGATCGAGGTGGCACGGAACATCCGAGCCACCGTGCTCCGTGCAGGGAATGAGTGGCGCGTGGCAAGAGCCCGAGGCCGATGCAAACCTCGCGTGCCGCAAATTACTCCGGCTCGGTGAGGCTCAGTAGGTACGGCAACCCGCGCG
This sequence comes from Temnothorax curvispinosus, assembly GCF_003070985.1. Taxonomy (NCBI): domain Eukaryota; kingdom Metazoa; phylum Arthropoda; class Insecta; order Hymenoptera; family Formicidae; genus Temnothorax; species Temnothorax curvispinosus. The sequence continues at coordinate 121,446 of NW_020211278.1, read as the reverse complement.
GTCACACACTTACTCATTTGCTCGTCCATTTGCCGTTGCATAGTAGACATGTAGAATCTATACGCCATATACACGAATACACGAGCTACTATTATCTTTACATCCGCGTGTGGTAACGGTATACAAAACGCGACGCTGCTCTCCCTGTCAGTAAATTCACTGTTCACGCGCGAGTCGCTCTCGCTGCATCGCTTCTTTCTCCCGTCCGTTTCGTCCCTCGGCTGTATCCCGGACGGATAACAACATCTTTGTTATCTCGCGTTTCGCTGGGAAACGAAAACGTACGTGAGCCAGTACGAGGCCTACTTACATGCATTATCGCGAGACGGACGGACGCTTTACGTTTACGTCATAACGCGCGTCTCACCGCTCCTGTTATACAATATTTTCTGATAACTCGCGCAAAAACGACGATTCGTGCAGTGAAATTCGAAAATCTTGTCCTCCGTGTTTTACTCTGACCAAAGGGAAAACACGGTATGCTTCATGACACTTTTGTAGCGTAATGTATTATGATTTCACGCTTTGCGTGGTGCCGATTGCACATATTTTACATCGCCAGTACACATGGCGATATATTGTCGTTTCGTGTACGTTTCTGTGCACATTTTCACGTCGCTTGTTACATCGGCGCATCCGCGTATCCTTCGAAAGGATGCGGCGCGAGGATGCGGCCTCTCTCTTCACGGTAGCCTAACGAGCCGAATACGATTTCCATTCTCCGTCGTGGGTCCTCCCGTTTCTTCGCCGATGTTCGTCTCTAAGAAACGGCGACCCGTCTGGCCCTGCGTCTAAATTAGATAATTTACGCGGACTGACGTTCGACGATTCGGCTCCGTCGCCGCTTCTTTCAATTTGCAAAAACCATGCGCCGGCCATTAGTCGTACCGTGGGGAACGAGGGAACGAACCGTGGCCGGCTGGTTTTATATTCGTCGCCTCGCAGTTCGCTGCGTATATTAGGGAACGCAGAAAGGGGCGGTATACACGCTCGCTAATATCTTTCGACGCCCCCATCGGCCCCGACAAAAATGATATTTTCGTGCCTACGAGGCACGAGGGGGCGTTCGCGGATTTCTCCGCGAGGAGTAATTACAGTTCCCCGACGCGGTATTTATTCTCGACTAAGTGGAATGGAAAGAAGATTATCGAAACGCGATAATAGGACGAGATCTTCGTTTAGGTGTGTCAAGCCGCAACGCTGCTGCCTCGTTCGCGCGCGAACTATGACTCTCAAAAGGTTTTGCTCTTGTCGCGCGGCTTTTTACGAAGCGGAATTGAGAACGTGTTTTCTTCGCATCAGCAAATACGAAGTGGATGGACGAATGTCCATTCATTTTTCGCCGTTGCTCCCGCCCCGACGCATAAATTCGTGCAGGCCCCTCGTTAAGGAGAAAGAGGTAACAGCGAATTCTCGTAGAGCGGTATACAACGGAGCTCGTTATAGAATTCGATTGTTTCTTCGACCTTTGGCTATCGTTGACCATTTTCTAGGTTATTTTACGTGAAAGGGAACGCATTCCGCAGCTTACTGGATGATAGGACGTGCACCAACCTGTTTTCAGACTTCTTAAACTCGCCACAATGAAATTTTTGGGACATAATATTGACGACGGTTTTAATGGAATGTATTCAGATTTTGTTTTGATATTTGAAAAATCGAGCCTACTCTTGAATAAATCTTATAAGTGAAATGTTACAGAAAAGTTTAGTTGTTTGTTTATTCAAATTTATTATTTAACAAAAGCGATTGTTTTTTGTAAAGGTAGTTTTTTTTAATAATTAATTATATCGCTTTTTCCACAAGAAATTACAATTTCCTTTAAAAATAGAAAATTCTTGCTTAAGTTTCCTCAATTACTAACAAGGTTATTACCGAAAGCGATATGTGTTATAATTTAATGATACATCACAAGTGCTTGCACTTATCCACTGCAAAGAGCCTTGAAGCACTTAGGAAATGCTACACCGGAGTACACCAGATGTGAATGACCTCGATGTCCCTCGATGTCGCGCTAGGAGCATTCGGCGATTTGATTATGCAATGCGTACAGCGTCGCTCGGCTCGGCTCGTCTCGTAACATTATTCGGAAGCGTTTCGTAAGGAGTACACACCTTTCCATAATTTCATCTCCATCACGAATAGTCAGGAAAGAATACTGCATATTAATGAACACGCTTTGTCTCTCGCTGGTCCGATACAGGCATATCACGCCCAGTCGTAAACTCACAATAATAATGGCTCATAGTCTACGTAAGCAATGATATTCAAATAAGCGTGCTTTCAGACATAAAAAGGAAAACGTCAGTGAAAATATTGGTATGTTGCATTTCTTCGAGACAAAAAATAGTTGACGATATTTTTCTTTGAGTAAACAAAACGATTAGATTATATGATATTTGTACAACTGAATAAATAAACCGATAAATCGTTAAAAGATTGGTTCTTAGTGTCGGCACAGCATTCTCATAGAGTCTAAATCGTTGGTTAAACACCGGTCAAGTTAATCAGCTTACTACGAAATCTCTTCTTTTCTTTTCGGTTTTTATTATATCCTTATTTGACCGTACGTCTCGATTGACAAACGTATTGACACAGTATTGACGTAGTTATTTGTTAGGAATTGAGTATTAATCGTTATTTACCATTTAGTTGCTGTCAAAATTACATTTACTGCATGTATGTATTCATTATATGAAGGAAAGATGATAGTATGTTTGTAACAACGCGAAATTATATTATCTTGTATATTTTTCATCATTATTAAGAAAATTTTATTTGCGTGTGTCAATCAATCATTCATCAAGCATTCGTTAAATAAATATTAAGATAATTACATTTTTTGAATGCAATACAGTAAAAAAAAATTACATTTGTTTAATGTAATAACTATTTTATTTAATAAGTAAGATTTATGTTATTTATTTATATTCTGCAAACACGTAGGAAATAACTGTTTATAATCTTCTCCTGAGAAGTCTCTTTTTTATCCATTTTCTAACGTCAGAAACCTAAACGCGTCGCTTTGTGTCAATTCGCATGCGTTTTGAAGTATCGCCTCGATGATTGAGCGGATTTTGGTACGTTACGCACAATAGTGAGCGAAAAGCGACAAACACGTCTGCTCTCTTGTCGTGTCTCTCCTCGGAAACCGCTTGGAAGAAATGAGTAAACGTTAATCCGACTTATGTGACCCGTAGCTGTCACATTCTAATAAAAGCCGAATAGAAAACAAATGTCAAAGCCTCACGCGATCCACGGGCTTCATTTGAATAGTCATTTAGACATTGTCCCATTGAGGAGGAAAGAGAGGAGGGGGGGAGAGAAAAGAGTACTTTGGTCCTCGGGCTCTCTGCAAGAATGGCTCAATCTTCAAAGAGAGCGAAAGTGAGCGGTAGGGTCTCGAATGCATCACAATGTACCTCACGCTGCGCTGAAAGAAACAACGATTTCGAAGGGGAGCCCTCCGCTCGATGCTCGATCTCATTTTATTCCCGCGCTCGAGGCTTGAGACTACCTGAATACAGTGATTTACTGCGTGGCTGTAATCGTTATTAATGCAATAGTCGCACGTACACATTGCGAAACGTGGCCGAAAACATTCACGATTCTATAAACTGGCACTGGCGTATCACGCATGCCAGAAATGAAGATGATTAAATGTTAAGGGATCCTTGGCATTTGGAAAATCGTTCGACTGGCCGCTCGTTCGCGTTATTCGTCACATTATCTTTTTCTTTAGCGACATTTCGTAATTATATTTTGCTTTAATTGGTGCCATATCGGTGCCTCTATCTGGTTTATCCTAGACGGGACAAATCGCGAACTTGATATCGCGCCTTCGTCTAGACGATTAAGACACACCGAGAGCTTCTCTCGGCGTGAGGTCTCCACGGTGGCACATTCTCCTTGTCCAATCCGGTTTCAGCTTCGATTACACGGTAGCGGTATATTCCATTCTATATTCTCTCTCCATGTTTTCTTAAGGCGAAAGCCAAGGAGAGAATTCGAAAACGAAGAATACATTTACAATAATTGCAATATTACTTAACAGAATTAAATAATTATCGTGAACAAATTAGTTTCCTAAATAGTGAGTCTTATTTTTTTATTAAAACTATGTTTTTGCGTGAAACTTTTCATAAATTTGTTTATTTACTCGTATATTTGTTTGTTTAATTATTTACGGAACAATATCAGTGAAATATAATTTCGCTTTGAAAAATTAATTAAAAGAAGCACGTGTCTTGTATTTTTAATGATAATATAAGATCTTATCTATCGCGTTTCCAGCACGCCATATAATCAATACAAAGAACATATATTCTAGGAAATATATGTTAAGAGATTAACGTTTAATAAGACGCCAAATTGCGTTGCAAGTTAGTAGATAACTCGTTCTTACAGTATAATTTTAGGCGATATAAAAAGCTAATTTGTAACTGTAAACAAGCATAAGCGAGAAGTGATTATTAGTGAACGTCTCTTTAAACTGTTTTGATACTTTGAACTGTTTTGAACTGTTTTGATACTTATTAATCAAACGAATAAACACTTATGCGATACAGCTTAGTAATAACATTCGAAATCTATTGAACCAATGTTATATTTTTGTCTTTCTTCGTCGTTGCTGGCATTATGTATCTAGAGAACGATTCACGCGCATCTCTGTTGGCGTCGCGCCGGTTTACGATCGCGACCTCTCATCCTTCACCCTTCTCCACCCTCTCCGTTCGCATATTTGCATTTTTATATTTATCACAAACGGGTACCGCGGCACGTTTGTTCTGTGTCTTGTAGACGGATACTTGTCCCTTTTGCTTTTGACAAAAACTCGTTGTTAATTTTCTTCTGCGTACTTAATGGCATATCGTAAGAAAACGACCAGAAAAAGAGTGGAAAAAATAAGAAAAAGCGTATGTTTTTTATTATGTCAATGTAAAAAAATTTGAGGAAAGTCTACTATTGCATTGTTTCTCGCATGGTATAACTTCAATCGTGTATATCGCACTTTTACTTCTTCCAAGTTTCTTGATAGAAATTGAAGGATGAAAAAATTTCAATCGTTATCCGTTTCAATTACGATGATAGTTTCTTGCCGATAAATTTATCTTATAAACTTGCTTCCGCCAGTCATCAGAATCAAGTTGATGCCTCAAGAATCAAGCTGTTCTCAAGAAAGAGAGGAGGAGCATAATAAGATAACAGTTAGAAAAAAAAGGACAAGGGGACGACTCGGCCAGTCCAGTCGGAACAGTCGAAATACCAACAGTTGGGTCTTTATAACTATGGGCACGTTTATTTGGACACGATGAGGAAAATGTCGTAACAAGAGTGCAGCATCCTATATGCAGCATCCGGCAAGGATTGTTTACATCGGTCACGTTGAGGGTTCAATGGACCAGTGGAGTCGTTAAAATATTTTAAAATCAACGGAGAAATGTAAGTTAAATATAAAAGCGATTATGTACCATAAGACCATAAACTAACAACAAGCAGAACGGAGGCATTGTCGATTTTTCTGATGATTTGAAATAGATTGTAAATGATAATTTTGCAAGGACATGTAATACTGTGCATGACGCGATGTAGATTTGTAAACATATTAAGATGGAATATACAAATTAATAATATAAAATTCTTATAATAATAAAAGTTTTTGGAACCGTCAAGGGCCTCCGCACAATGAAAAATATAAGAAACATATATATTAGAAATAAGAAATCAGGAATAAAGCTGGTGTAGCAGTAATACATGGCTTCCGATGGGTTAAAAATCTATTGCCTGTGTTATTCCCTGTTTCTATTGCCTGTATTTTTCATTGTGCATCCAACTTTATTCTTGATTCTTTAGTTCTAATTGCTAATATCTGTTCCTCGTTCCTCATATTTTTCATTGTGCGGAGGCCTTTAAAATTCTGAAAATATAAATTGTAAATTTTTTTTATTAATAAAAATTGTTTTTTATTATTTATTGAGTTGTTAAGAATTTTTTAAAAATTATTTTTTAGTCTTCTCAGTATAATTTTATCTTCTTGTACAATTCTTTGCACACATATTTGGTATTCATTAAGTAAAGTGCATGAAATAAGTCTCAAACGCACTGAAGCACACTTGAGAATTTTATTTCAGATTTTAGAACAGTATAAACCGATACTGCTCATCTTGGCCTCGTCATTCTTGTCTGATACATCGAGAGAGTGTATAGAAAGAGAAAAGAATCAGAAAGCACGGAAAGTAAAAGATATCAGACTTCGCGAATATAAAACTACCCTTTCAGGATATCATGCAACGTGGTTGCCAGAGCAAAAGATAGTTATTCGCGCACGAGTGAGATCTCGCGAGGTCGATGTCGCGTGCCATCGTCTTGACGATGTTAATCCACGACGACGATATGTGGGGGGGGGGGAGGGGGTGGGCAGGATACCGTTGGCTCCTGAAAATTCTTCGCGAGTCAAATTTTCTCCCCGAGACGATCTTGGAAGAGACACCCGTTAGAAGCAACGTCGCCGATCGTATTTTCACGGCGGCGACGTGTACATCGGCGCGCGGCCGCGCGCCGTCGTCGGTGTGCTGTGCCGAGGTCCCTGCACCCGGGGCACCGATCGATAATCGATGGAACAAAAAGTTAGAATTTGTTTACAGTTTAGTAACCCAAATCAGGGCGGCGGCCTGCCATCCTCGGCCAACCCTCTCCAAACCCTCCCCCGCTGGCCGCACACACCACCAACTACCACCACCGCCGCCGCTGCCGCCGCCGCCGCCGACATCTCCGACCAACACGAGTCAGCGTTCCCTCTTCCGACGGCGCTCTCTCGCTCCGCCACTACCATCGTCGCGGCGAACGTACCTCGTCACGAACGACGCCGTGCGCGGTACCAACACCAGCAGAGATCGGAGCGGCGCTACCAAAGCGCCAGCGGGAGTTACACAGGCAGAGACCACCTATACCCAGTCGCCGTGCCGTCACCGACACGTCGAGCGTATACCCGCCGCCTCGTATCACTTTATTTTTCCCCACTTTTCCCAGCGCTCGCGCGCCGTTTCGTTCCGTCAGACGAGTTTGCCGAACTACTTGCCCGTCCTAGCCCCGAATGCATTTGTCAAACGGTGAAACAAATTGGTAGACAGCTCACAAATACCAGCGCGTCGCTCGCCGCCGCGCACTCGTCGGCCACGTAAACTGCCTTTGACTAATGTGTTGTTCATCCCCCGACACGGCTCATGTACTCCACATTCGACGAATTTTATAACTCGCATCTTTCCCCTTTCGTTTCTACTTCTGTCCCTTTTCTCTCCTCTTTCTACGTTGCGTTTTCGGCCCGAGAAAACGATACGCTTGCGTATGTGCGAGGATTAACATCTCGAAGAAAGAACTGCGCGTAGAGTCGTGAAGATACGCGCTCTTTTACGACGAACGAATTATTTCGTCGCGACGTCTCTTGCCCTCATCTACGTATCTCTGGCTTCTTGGAGTCGCCGTTTACCCCGATGCTCATATTCGATATTGATCTGAAAGAATTTGCTACCATCGCGGCGATGCGGAGCGAGCGTAAGATAGCCGGATGTTTTTGCTTCGAGTCGAATAGTACGATCGTAATAATTCATCGATATGAATTTAGTGCTTGATATTTTTAGACGATGCAGAGAGTATATTTACATAGTCGTTCAGGTTTGATGGAAGGGATGAATTTGATGAGAAAGAGATGAATTTACGAAAGAAAATGATTACGTTGCGCATTTCATCGTCGTTTCACATAAATACGTCGCTAATTCTTTGAGGAGAAATCTGAAAATTTTTTAGGCACGGCAGGTAGAGTAAAATCAGGTGAGAAGTGAGTTTGTACTTTTTTCCCTCGAGTGCCTCCGTTCAAGAGGACTTAGCTGAAATAATATACAGGATGAAAGGAAAGCTAAATATTTCTTTGGGGCAAGATATGAGCTAATTTCGTGCGCTCGTTATGCGTGTGGCCTCTATTGTATAGTCTTTTCTGTTTCCAAGCATTAAGCGTCATGACTTTACCACTTTGCGTAACGTGTTTCCCCTACGCAGATAGACTTTTACTTTTCAGAAAATGATTTCTTTATAATTTTATTCCAGCTCCAAGTATATTTTTAGAAAGACTCTTTCCGTCTAGCTATAAATTTCTCACATAAAGCTTCCAGTCAGTCCATAAATATAAAAATTATAACGATAGAGTTCCATTTGTGATATGAAACGCTGGAATTTCAAAAGATGAACGAAGCATTGTAATTTTTTAGACAATCGTATAAATACCAGGATGAGAAGCGTTATAATGGCAGAGCAATATTTACGAGTATATTTTCATTCAGTCGTTATTCTGTCCGTCGTTGAATGTAAATTGCCATCTGCGTTTTCTTCATCCGGGAATACGTCTCGTCACTTTCAAATCTCGTAAAAAATACTTTTTTAAGTGTTTCGGGAACCTCATGTCAATTGATCGCATAACCAGCCAATATTCTTCTCTGCGAGAACGAGAGAAAAGTAGTAGACTCTCTTTTTTCGCCCGCCCCGCGTAGAAACACAGATATGCTCTCTCGAATAAGTAGAATCGATCCGCGAGCCTCGCGCAGCGAAGCGCAGATATGGCTGATGCCTAGGTGTTGGATTTTATGACTTATTGACTCTCGTCCATGTTTACCGGACTCGATGCGACGGGCATGCGGCGCCAAGCGCCGGGAATGCGGCCACCTTTGCGAGTGAACGAGCGGCCGCTGGATACGTCAGATCGATCGATCTCCTTCTCTACATCACGTTGTTTTTTTTGGCCATTTTTTTTGCCCTGCTCGCCTGGATCGTCATCAATGTAGCGATGACGATCGTTATCGCCGATCGACGTTAATATCTTTTGCTTTACCCGTGTCGTGTGGTTGGGTGTTAATCCCAATTGCAACGGCAACGGATGAATGATCGCGCTCCGCGGACTTTAACCCGGCGATCTCATGAGAATCGCGATGGTAATGTTTTATACGCGTGCGTAATAAGACCGCCCACATTTGAAAACAACAATATAACCGAAAGTCACGTTGCCCCGTCGTGATTAACGATCGCTCAAGTATGATTCGTCGTACGTGACGGATATGTGAATATCGTTATGTCGTCTTCATAACGTTAACACGGTGTTGCATTTCTGGTTGCATCCGACGACGTCAAAATCGTCAAATCCGTTATACGAATAGACGGCATGCGAGAGTAGCCGCTTTTCGACGACGAGCGCGAGGATCTTCGCGTGATCTTCATCCACCCAGTCTGCAAAACGCCGCGAGATCTCTCCCGCACAAATATTGAATTTCCTTGATACCGAGCCGCGCCGCTCGGTGATAAAACGCGAGCGATGAAAACATGATCGAACGACTTGTAAACTGACGCCGGAGAGGGTATCTCCGCATGCATAAGTGATGCGAGAGGCAAAAATACAAAAACGAATGTATCGTCACGGGCTTTAACGAAAACTGATTTTTTATTTAGCCAATTTAGCTCGTAATAACTGGAGCGTACAATTTGGTGTGTGCTTGACAACCGAAGCGAAGATCTTTATGAAATAACTTTATGCTTAATTTGTAAGCTTTTGCGTAAATCTTTTTGCGTAATTATGATTTGATCCTAGGATTCATGGATTTGATCCATGGATTTAAATTAAAGAATAAAAAGAAAAAGATAGTTTTTTTTTAGAAAGAGAGAGAGTGTAAAAGAGATAAAATTACAAATTACAATTGTTTGCGTGATTGTTTAGATTATCAAAAATTGTGACTCTTATTTCATTCCATTTATATTCCATTTATATCGCTCTAAAATGTAAGTACACAGTATACCTATATCTGTACTACTATCTGTAGTATTGTCTTCCGCCTTCTCTTTTTTTTTTCAAATCATTATCCGACTGATATGAAATTCACGTGGTAACGTTACATTTTTGAAACGCGAGGCCATTTCTGTGCATTATGACGCAGCAAATGCGTATATCGATGCAACTTCGTGCGGACCATATCGGCTATTTATCTATCGAATAGCTACGGGATTAGTTTGTTATTGGACGATTGCGACGATTGATGATCGAGTTATCTGCCATCGGCAAATACAAATGCAATTTTTTTTTCTCGTGAAATGCGAAAGAACGGAATGTCGATCGGTGCTACCGGAAGCCGCCGCCTGGAGCCGATGATTGGCCCGTGACTTGTGCGCAGCGGTGCGCGCGTGTGTACAGGTGTCTGCATGCTGTTATTACGCCACGTGAAAGTATAGTTGCCATAGGAGAATACATAAATATACCGGCGTACCTTTAATATAGCACGGCCGTAATTTATTTACGGCTGTCGCGATTTTTCGCGCTACATATTCGTTCTCACAGCGATGTCGGAGCTTTCCTAGAAACTTCGCGACCGGCTCCGCGCTCCGGAAGTCCCATATTATCCATGAATAATGCATGAGAATTTCGCCTAAGAAACGTTCTGCTTAATTAAATGCGCGCTTATGTACACACCAGATTCAATCACGTAATACGAATAGCCGGAACGTGATCTCCAGTATTTAATCATTTCATCGAGTAAATAAATAAGTTTCTATTAGCGGACAGAGAGCTTAGTTTATAAAATTATCTAGGCGGGCAATCGATGCAATTAAAAAATTATCGGCATTTAAATGAAGAATAAAAGAACAAATAAAAAGAAGAATGTGCGGGATATTTGAGACGTTCGATGATTAATAAAAGATGATATATTCTTTATTGATGTGTATTCGCGTATTGGCGATTTTGGAGCGATTTAAGTGCCTCTCGTAGACACGTGAGCACATTCGATTTGGTATTTCCAGTTGATAACAAGCGGGGTCGATTCCGCGAAAAACAGCGAGGAGTGTTCTTCGCTAGTGCGCCTGGTACCAACGAATGACGACTATCGCGAAGAAGTCGGACAGTGCGCTTATGCAAACACTTTTAACCGGGCGTTCCGCGGCCGGTCGCGTCGACTCGCGCCGAGCTGTATCTCTGTGAAGAACTCCTTTTCCCCAGCCTCTTCGCTGTAGCCTCCTTGTGTTTGTCTACGCTCGTATTTGCCCGACGCATTCCACTGTCGCTCGCGTTGCACCAGCGCAATCAGTAAGCGGCTGTGGCGAATCGCTGCGCTTTGTGGATTATCGTTGTCTCTGAGAAATCTTGTTTTAATCATGATCAATCTTTCGTCGTGTTATTGCAGCAGCTATTAAATATTAATAGCTTAGGGAATAGCGTAATTAGGTAAATATAAATGTGTGCAGCTTGGAGGTACACAAGGAGGTAATAGTATTTTTTTTGTTCATAAGACAGTGGCATAACACTTCACAAAGCTAATTGTTTATTTACCCATACGTACACAAATGATTTTATTTATTGTGTTTTATATCTGTACACGTATCAGTGCATGTAGATACTCGTGAAGCATGTCAAGCTGGATTAAGACAGCGATGAAACACGAGGAAGCTTGTAAAAGGGGAGGCAAAAAAAGTAAAGATCCACTTTTACCAATCACGTTGATCGCAACACGTTGCAAGCGCTTGCCGAACATGGTTAACGCTTAAGTGTGCGTGTACGTGAGAGCCGAAGGGGATGTCCTAAGATTTGTCACTGTCGGGGATCGTTCGGCAGCGATAATATTCGCAAGACGGATCATCCTCGGTTTCACAAGGTTTGTTGAACACAACTGCCTACATATTCGATATCTACACATTCGGTGGGGAAACTGGATCCAACTGGATACTCCTCGACCACCCATCGACATCGTTAACGATATCATTTCTTCGCTTATCGTGTATGATCTCGCGAGAAAGTTGCGTTTTCTAAACAACGTTATCTCATTCGGATTTTAGTGGCGTAAAATATTTTCTTCCGATTTATTTTTAGCCCTAAATTAATTCAGTAACAGTAAAGTAACAGATTGCATAATTAAGGTTTAAAGTGTACTTTTTAAATTTTAAAACAAGAATATATTTTATATTTTAGAAAGTTCTCACGACGCGCGCACAAAACCATATTTAAATCATATGCCAAGCAGAAAGCTTCTACTCGTATCAGTTTTCTATACTTTTCGTATCTTTGAATAGCCTTCGAATATGAGTGGCGACCGTATTTCTGGTACAGTCTCTTTTCGATATGATGGAGGTCAGGAAAATTGGGACGTTAGAAAACGTAACACCGGCGAGTGTGCGAACAATCGCGCACTTATTGATTCGTTGCACAAAGCCCCTGTTACATGGTCGCGATTGACACTACTCTACATCAAGGATTAATTCAGAATAACATCGGCGATAACAGTTTTAATCTTAGCTGCGGCTAATATTAGCCGAGCGTTGGCTTATCGACGACGTGAAATGGTTGGGTGGCGCTTGAAGAAATTACAAGAATCGTTCTGATGAATATTATTCATTTGTTGAATGGATTTTGATTTATCTATCAACGAATAATAAGAAACTTTTGTTGCCATTCGAGGTCGAACACAACAATTAAATTTTATTTTGTGCAGTATATGATGCACAAATCCACATAATATACATATATATAATTTTAGAAACATATTATCTAAAATTATCAATAATTTTGATAAGAATTGGTTCAAGGCTAAGATTAGTATCAATTTCGTAGGATTAACGCAACAAATCGTAGAAATGCGTGCAGTAATCAGTAAAAAAATCATTTTAGTATTTTATCAAAGAATTGAATACTTAGCATTTTTTTCTTCAAAATAAAAACAATGCACAAGATATTAAATCATCGTGAGTCAAAAATATGTTCAGAAGATATTTATATCTATTACTTAAATGATTTACTTTGCATATCTGATATTCGACACAAACATAAATTATAAAATAAACTATAATAGCAGGAAATTAATTCTCATTTTAATGCGCTGAAATCGTTCACGGTCGATTGAAGAATCGATTAACATTTAACAGTATGGCACTATCTATCTATTGCGTTGTATGACTCGGTGTCATCGCGATGACTTGATGTCATTGTTGAGATCTTCATTTATTACTTTCTTTTTCTCTCTCTCTCTGACAATGTGTTTATTATTTTATATATATCAGCAGAAGCCAATTTTAAAAATATATACAAAGAAATATTCTAAGATAATTATTGATAATCGGTAATCGTTGAAATCACTTTTTATCTGAACCTCATCTTGACCCTGGACAATTATCTGAATTTTGAAGAAGTAATAATGTCAACAAGTTTTTCTATAGAATTAGTTTTTTCCGGTTTTTATCTGATGTAGAAGACACGATTTTATTATTGATTAAATATTCTATCTTAAATGTCTATTTCTAAAACGCTGTTTTAATTAATTTTAATATACGAGAGTTTTTATAATAAAGAATTACGCTTAGAAACATTATAAATGTATTATCAATTAATTAGCAAAAATCCTATTTTATTTGAAGACTATCGTAGAAAATTATAACAAATTTTTTATGAACATTCGGCGATTATTCTTTTGACGAATTGTGCGTGATCATTTGATTTAATCCGATTAATAAGGTAGAATTATCAATTAAAAGATTCTTAGTCATAGCTCACGTATGTGCTGGCACGATAAGTGCCTCGCGCCAATACGAGAGATATCTGGCGCTTGCGTAAAACGCGATAGAGTATGCGTAAGTCTTTCTACTAACCGCTCACGCATCTCTGCTTCAGCTGCCTCAGCGACACGTGGAACACCGCGCATCGACACGTGGACTTCGGTAACCTTCGCGCAGTTGACCACGTGGTTGAATATGGTGAATCAAGCTTTACCGGCAACGGTACTGCTCGCGAGAGTGCCGTCCGTCAAGCACGTACTTTCTCGGTAGAGGCAATACGTGTTGATAAATCATTATTATTGTATAACTCTAATTAACGATATGTACATATATGAAGCATAAACCATTTTGTTCCGCAATTAATTGGTAACGAAGAGGTATAGAAACGTTGTCGCGAATAACGCGCAAAATTAAAAGAACATTGCCATGATGTTTTTCATTGTTCTTTGATATCACAGTTTTTGACAATATTTGCTGTTATATTATTGCATATTTTGTATGCGAGTAATTACCGTTTTGCCGTAGTTTTTAGCACGGATATGTACTGTACACTGAAATTTGTTTATCTTTATTTTTCTACCAAAATTTTTTAAAAAATATATATATTATATATATATAAAATTTTATTTTATTTTTATTTTATTTTATTAGTACATACGAAATATTTCTATTTCATGAATGTTAATATTTCTTCTAAATATCGACGATAAGCGTGATATCAAAACGCGTGTGTCACCTTCTTTCAGCAATTCTTCTCACTGTTGAATATCATCGCGTGAGGCAAATATGATTGCAATTTGTTGCATCACGTCAAATATCGTAAACGATATTTATTCTGATTAATCAAATTGACGTATCCATCCGGTTTCTTAATGTGATTTCTGTGGGCTTTTCCCCACAGTGTGTAACGTGTTCGCGCTGGGGGTAAAAATGCTCGTGAACGCATTATTACGATCGTCATATCGCGTACGCGCAGCGAATGCACACATCACTGCCCAGTGCGATGAACATTACACGAGTGTTGCGCCAATCGCATCGTGGTATATTCGCAGTCAATAAATAAAGGCATAACGATAACGAAACTTTGCGGACGTGGAGTAAGGCCGCAATCTTATCGTCACGCGCAGATGTCTCGAATCGTATATTCTTCAATCAACGGCGAAGCCTTTATTATAAGCGCGATTATGCCGCACGTGCATATCTGTGCATGCTCGACTGCGCCATGTGCACCTCTCTACGCATATACGTCGGCTCGTCATAGGTCATGATTTAGAACCCGCCGCAATCTCGTTCGTGTGAGAACCCTGATAATGATTATGTTCTATAGCGAATGATGTACTATATGATGGGATTGCACGCTACTGTGGTTCACGCGAATTTAATTGCATTAATTAATTGTGTATTCGATAAGAGATACGTGACGTAAAAAATGGCTTAAATATGTATGACTTATATTTGTTGTTATTCTTAAACAAGTCTTCAATTTTTTCAAGATTGATATATGAGCGAAGAGCAAAAATAGATTATGCTATTGTAGTTTTCTAATTCAATTTGGACGCATGCATATATATATGCGGTATACAAAAAACTGTAGAGCGATGCTTTTATCGGGATTGTGTGATTATCTAAATAAGGACAGCTCTGAGCCTACCTTTTAGTGCGCGCTTTGGTGATTGACGGCGAAAGAGCTCGAAGTGGACAAGAAGGTCGTGAATGGAAATCTTGTGGAGCTCGCCGCGCTTTCTGCGAACAGAAAATCCATTCACACGTTCCCGGTCGTTTAAACAACAAGAGGACAGTCCGCCACTTGTCGAGGCGCCATTCTAACGCGTCTATTACCTGCTTGCAAATATTACCTTCGTAACTTAGAGCGTTTCCTCGGCGAGCGTCCCCGTGATATTTTACACGCTAACGCTCGTTTCCCATCTTTCGCGGGGATTCTCATTTTCATGTGTATTCGCAGTCGGCGAATGGTTTTAGAGGCAGCCTTTACGGAACGATTGATTCTCCACAGTGAAAACAGGAGATGTATCCAAAGATAATTTAAGTCAACAATAATATTTCGCTACGTACTCATCATCGAGTGTAACGTTTGCGATATCGCATCTAAATGTATGAAAGTCGCTCGTTTCTCGGTTACAAATTTTTGCGCACCGATGCGCGATAAGTGACGCTTAAGAATGCGAAAAGCCTGAGCACCACTGTCCGGGGCCACACATGCAGTATTATTGTTGCAGAGTGGATCTCTCGTCTCACGAGACGCGGCTGTTGTTGTAGAGACGTGAATGTTATTGCAGCGGAAAGTTGTGATGTCACAAAGCTGCGGTGGGTCCGCGCACGACGTGGCGTTAGCCCACGATGCAGATTGCCTAAAAGCGTCCGAATACCGACGGACGTGTCCTTTTCGTGTTACCGTGAAAAAGGCGGCGTTATACTTAACCCCCCCTCCCTTCCAAAACCGTAAATTCGCTGCAAGAACATCGTAATGCGCGAAGTAGCCACGATGGAGATGCATCGGTTGGCTACGCCGCGCCGTTGTAGAAGCTCAAATTTCAGGCCCGGCGCAGTAAAAAGAATTATTAAGCAGTGAAAACCGCGTCGTTCGCTCGGTTTACGTTCTTTTATGTTTATAGCTACGTCTTCATTCGCTTCTCCCATGCGACTCCACCTAGCCGGCCGACCACGCTCTCTCTCTCTCGCTGGCTTTGTCCGTTTCTTGGAAGAATAGGGGGTCCTGGACTAAAAGAGTGAAGATTTATTGCACGCTGGCATTCAATCAATGAGACGTGCTCGTAAGATGTGAAGTGATAAAGTAAATCTGCGTTGCATAATCAATGAGAGATGAGCCGTATTAATCTGTGCCGTTCACGATATCGTGAATGCTTGAATTGAACTTTTTTTCTTTATGTTATATTTGAATATTCTGACATGGATAGGAAATCGATAACTAGACTTCGGTAACGAGACTGTAGTAGTTCCAAATTAATAATGCAAGATATTAACGGATAAATTTATCGTTTAAAATTGGCCGCGCGGTTTATAAATTTCCTTACTGTTTTATATCGTTTAATATAGCTCATATCTATAAGAATAGTGATCATGCGGCAACTCGTAAGTAAGTTAATCGATCGAGAAGTTTGAATAACGAAGTTAGAAATATTGTGCCAGACATTAACTTTTATATACTACATACAATTCACATTTCGCTTCTGGTTAATCTTGCGTCGTTCGAGAGTTGGCACGAGAAAGTTTCCGTTTCTCCGAGCGAACGCGTCGCTTATTAATTTTTAAGCGGCGTTTAAGGAGGTTCTACAGATAATGGATGTATCTAAAAATTGGAAAAAACTTTATGGACGTATAAATTGAGATGCGAGAAAAGTGCTCGAAAAATTTTAGCATCGGTTACCGTGTAAAAATTTGCAAAAATGAATTTTGAAATCACAGTTTTTAACATAAGCTACATATGGCAGAGGGGCTCTTGGAGACAGGAAACGAGATATTAATTATATAAAGGCGACCTACCAGAGATTCAAAAAACGGAGCTCTTATAGATCTTAATCTAAGCTTTTCAGAAATATCGAGAAAAACAAGGGTTATCGCGTAAAATTTTGTGATATTGGCTATTGAAACAGGCCATATCACAGTTCACGTAGCGTGCTTCGAATAACAAGGGAGATTTGGCAATGTCGCAGCGACTACACCCGCGCGAAAAGTGTACAGCCAGTATAGCACCACAGTATGACAGCACCTCAAACTTAAGCACCTAACGTTTACGAGCGCTTACGGAGAAGTACTCGCTCTAGAATTATGTGAAATTGTGAAATAACCACGGTCATATGAGCAGAGCTGTCAAGTTCGCGACGTTACCACATTTCCTTCCATTATAAGCCGCCAGAGTCAAAGGAGCACTTACACGATATTTTTAATTATTTCTCGCTTCGACTAATATGGGTATGATATAAGCTCTAACGTCATCAAAATTCACGAAAATATTTTATGAATACTTAGAATCGATGAATTTGAAGATTTTCTCTTCATCTCTCAACTGACTAGAGAGTACCTGTAGAACCTCCTTAAGTCAGCGCGAATGCGTTAGCGGCAGCGGGAATTCTTGACAAATTTTAAGATTGACGAAGGAATTCTCCGGGGAGGGAATTGTTGGTAATAATTTGAAGAACCGCGATAGACCACACAGGACCGGCGGGGTGTATCCTCGGGAGGGTCCTGACTCCCGAGACGTAGGTATGTGTAAACTTTCTGGCACGTTACGGTGAAATAAAACGTGAGCTGTACCTGGCGTGCCTCCATCCACTTCCAGATCCTCTCTCACGAATCTTGCGAGAGAGACACCGCCGACCGCGTCGTTACGTTAATGGGACGGGCGCTATTATTTAATTCCACCAAATTGCCGGCCGGCCCACTGAAACAGGCGTAAAACCTTCTAAAAAACCCACCGCGGGTCTCTCGTACTCCCGGATTCTATGCGGGAAGGAAGGAAAAGAAACGGACTAACGGGCAAATAAAATCCGAGGAAATCGAACTCGGCCCTCACCGACGCGATCGTCCCGCCGTAATTTACATTTGTGCAGGCCCCCGATATGCGTATTCATACCACGAGGGCCTAATTATTTTTCCGCCGTCGTTAACGTCCCTATTAATTTATTTTGACCATACAAACGGAGAAATAAGCAAACGTGCCGCTAAATCCACATGTAATAAAAACTATCGAGTTGTTTTTTAAATATCTTTTTCTAAAATACTAAAAAAAACGACATCATCGTCCGCGATACGATTTTTAAAGAATTTTTAATTCAAGTCGCTCCATTGGACTTGCTTTCTAAGAGGGTATACAAAAGAGTCGTAGACAGTCTCGCCAGTTGGACAACTCGTCCATCCGGAGAAAGGAGTCGGTGCCGCGCCGCCGCGGACGTTACATGCGGGAGTTGAGTTACGTCGTGGTGTCGCGCGAGAGTTAAAGGAACCCGGGGGAGAGGAGAAAACGTATTAAAAGGGCATAAGAGAGCGGGCCCGCGACCGCAAACTGATTAAATGCGGTCTGCGCGAGCCGCGCCGCGGGACTTAATACGAGCATCGTGTAAGCTACACGACTCGAAGGGGACCCCGTATGACGCGCGCGCCTACCATACACACCGGTGCTCCACGTGGTTCGTTTCTCACTCTCGGCCTCTTTGAACCAGTTTCTCTTACCCCTCGTATTTAACGCACGCGTGTTTCGCACCCGCCGCGGGCGAACCGGAGAAACTGTTTTTGCGTCTACCCACACCTGAAAAACGATCGGTTTCGTAATCCGCGAAAAACGCGCGTTCTCGCGCGATCTTACGTAAAGGTGTATACGCAGAAATCATTATCGGTGTATAGTAACTATAATAATTGTCGGTGTATAGATTCTTCGCACACTCCGACTCGCGCTGATGCGCATATCAGTCGTTCGTGTTGATGCAGAAGTGTGGCATGCGTGTATTATATGCCCATGTAACATTCTTTTCATTAAATTATATAAAGAGGAGTTTTTTAACGTTTTAATATCTCGCGTTCTTGCATTGTGACGATGGCGTCTGGCATCCTTCCTTTCCTTGGATTCTTCCTACTAGACGATTTATGTGACAAGATATCGAAACAAAATGATTAGCTTTCTAAAATGAATATATTTATTTATTAAAAAGAGAGGGAGAAAGAGATAAAATAGACTATTTGCTTCAAATTGCGTTTCAAGCACGTCTAAAATAATTATCTTTTTTTAAAAAAGAGAACTCTTTATTTATTTAGACACTGTCTTGGTAACCGAGATGTCTGACAATTATCGAGCGGATATAAATGTATGTGTGAGCAAGAATGCTTGATTGGCACGCAGTCTACAATCTGTGACAGTGATGACTCACAATAACATTTCGTGGATCGCTGTCCAGGCACAGTTTGGAAGATAAACAGTGTTTCGATTGGACATATATTCAGAAGAGTGTCCGTATAGATATTCATGTACCTCGCGGATTCCGGATATATAATTTTATATTAATAAATTAACTTGGATATATCTGTAATGCAGTCGGTTTTTTTTTAATAAAATACAGAGTCATGCATTTGTAATATTGTTCTTTGTTTCAAGCTACGGCTTGAAGGCTTAAACGATTAAACAAATTTATCAATTACGCAAATTTACTACTATAAAACGCGAGAGTTAAAATGTCATTCATCGCCTATAAAATGAAAAGGAAGAACGTTCCTTTGGTATCTCGTTTAATCGTGCAATCCGAGGTGCAATCAATGCCGAGCGAAATAGGCCGCGATTTTTTACGTCCTAAAATTGGTCGCAGGTCGCAAGCAGGTAGCAGATTGCCACGAGAGTGACTAATTGGCGCGCAGACTGCAATCTACAGCCTGGTAAGCTCGTGACAAATAGAGGTAGAGGAAAGCGCATCGTTTGTGACATAACGAACCGCTTAAAACGTTTCCTGTCTACATAAGACTTATCGTATCAATTATTCACCAGCGCAATAAATAAGGTGCACATTTTAAAACATCAGATGTTTATGGATGCAGACATTATTACATTTGCGGTGTCATTAATCATCGTATATTTGTAACACCGAGCATCTCCACTTGTACACGAATCATCTTTCAAGTCGAGATAGAAGAAGGTCAAGTTGGTGAAAGAATTTTTAAATGTGAGAAAACGTAGGATAGATAATGATGCATATTTGATTTGGAAATTTAAAATAAGAAAATAATATTCTACTTAAGAAATTGCATTGATTAGGTGACGCAATGATGCTATTAATAACACAAAAATATTCTTGCGAGTTAACAATTACAATATTGACCTTTGGACCCAATCGAATATTTTTCCCGGTGCAGAATCCTCCAAAAATACACAGCGAGCGAGTCGCAATCAGTCCGTTTACCACATGTACGGCAGCAGAGCTCCGACATGGCCGATAAAAGCGGTACGAGTCACGTTGCTTTTTAT
This sequence comes from Temnothorax curvispinosus, assembly GCF_003070985.1. NCBI lineage: Eukaryota > Metazoa > Arthropoda > Insecta > Hymenoptera > Formicidae > Temnothorax > Temnothorax curvispinosus. The sequence goes on along the minus strand of NW_020211278.1, from coordinate 100,892 downwards.
ACACGTAGAAAGGCATTACTCCGCTCGCGATATCGCCCGTGATTCGAATTCCATAAGATTATAGCATTAACTAGCGGCGATTAATCGTCGACCGTCGTCGTAGTGGGTTATAAGCTTTCCGTGAAGAATTCGGGGCGTTTGATCTCTTTTAAAAACACGCGGCCGCAGCGAGGTCTAATAAAGACTTCGTGCACGCGGACTCATTCGTTTCGGAGGTTGGTAAAAATAGAAGAATGGACGTACATACACCGAGATATTTCAATCCGTGACCGTGTCATCGGTTACTCAGCGTGGAAGAGTTCGAGGATGTGGGCAGCTCCCGCGAGCGATTCGTCATACGGGCAGATCGTAGCGACGATTATCAATCTACTTTATATTCGTGAGCTTCGTTCTAAATAAGACGAAATGCTCTTTCGGCTTCGTGCTTAATCAACACTTCTGCTCTTTCGCGACGCTCCGGGCTTTAACCCGGTCAGTTTATCAGAGATCGACACGCGACCATTCTCTGTCTTTTTTTCTTTCTCTCTGTCTCTCTCTCACTCTCTTCGTGCTCGTCGTTGAAGGTCGAAATCGGAGCAGATCGCGATAAGACTTGTTACATATATGAATTCATACCTCCTACACCGAGACCGAGAATTTTGTCGAGTAACGGGTCGTTTTCCTTCGAGAAGGTAGACGAAAGAAATAAAGGCACCTTCTCGACCTCTCAGGGAGATTTCCGCCCCGGCCAAACAGACAAAGATCCCATTCCATTGTTCTATGATTTACACCCGCTTCAGCCTCTCAGTTCAGGTATACTGAGCCGAGTTTTTGGTGAATTTCGTCCGTACCACCGGCATTGACACTTGTCACCTTTAATAATTAAGCGAGCATCCCAATTCACCTTCGTCTACGCACCAATAGGATCACTCTAGGACGTTTCTTTTTCCTTGTGAGTGTACGTATGTGTGAAGTGAGTTCCTTTAGAATGACTTTAGAAAGACTCAACGTAAAGGTAGGTAGCCCAACACAGGTGGTGCAGGTTAATTTAGATAGGTAAAAACGCTTTGTACCGATTTTCAGGGCCGCATCGATGGCACCGTCAATAAAACTGAATGAAGCAAAAAGATTGAAAAATTAGACGTCTATAAATATCTATATATTATTATGGCTATATATTTTAAAATATTAATAAAACCAAGATTTTTTTTTCTGTTCGAATATATATTTATATTTTCTAATTTATTATACTAATTGGTATAATAAATTAAAATTTATATTTATTTGTCTATAAAAAATATGAAAAATACTAAACGGTCAGTTACTGAGCATATTTATTATTTTTTTAGTAAGATAAAAAGAGATTCATAAAAAGTGTTGGAGATCTCATTATGCAAGGGCATAAGTCGCTCGCATGTTATACGTGCGAGACAGGATTTTACAATGGGTGCGTGCACCTAAGGGCCGTTGCTCCGCGAGATACGATCCTAAAAGGCGCCGATGTTCTCCCACGCGATGCCTCGTCGACGTTCGATGAATTAGGCCATTTGGAGTAGGATTTGGCGACACGTAGTCGGAACTTTAGGCATAGCCGAAAAGGGACGGCGGACTGAATCTCGTAAAATATAAAATGGCGAGACCCTAGTGTTCACTTATCGGGTTAATCGTCTGGCGCGAGGGAAGCTAATTAAGGCAACCTGATAGCAATTTGGGAAATAACTGTCACTTTCTGAAAAGATGTTCTCCATCGAGATGTGTTACTTCGATCTATGTGTACCTTCCTAAAATATTTAAATTTAGAAAATATTGTTATTTAACAAAACTTGTAAAATTTTTCATTATTTCACACTATTCATTTTTTAACAAATGTATTATATCATATTTCTGATGAAGTTAATTTTTCCTCAATGAAATTTGAATTTTGTTTTGCTGACTTTGACGTGTCGGTATTAAATATCTTAACAAACAAGTTTCCAATTACAATCCTGTTGAAGTGTCGAAGACAGCTCGAAATTAAATGAACAACATTTTGCCGCTTGCACCTCTGAAGTTAATTTGCCAACACCCTAATTATCATTACACTATTAGTTGTACGTGTTGCACAAAATGTTCTACAATGCAGACATCTTACACGCCGTCGGGTATTATCTCGGATATTGAAGCCGTGTTGAACACGCATTTAATAGCGCAGCATAAGCAAAAGCGCTGGAACGCGTACTCACTCGGCGAATGCTGATTCCGCGGCGTTATCAAGACAAAACGAGCGACGTAATGTGACAACGGTGACAATCGCGCGTGACCATACGGGCGGAATAATCGGCGCGCGGCTCGATTGATAATTAATTATCTTGTTGCGCTGGGTCACCGAGCGTTCGCAACACTGCTGCTCCATCATCAGTGACCCGTTCTCTCTCTCTCTCGCGTCGCGGAGATGAGCCGCATCGCGAATTTTTTCCTTCTTTCTCCGCGCATCGTCGTTTCGCGCGCCGCGCCGCTGGCATTTCGATTCTTCTTCGTTCACCTCGCGCTGCGCTGCGGGCGTAGACGGACGCGACGGTACGAAATCCGCACGTGTTCCGCGAAAAGGTCCTTGAGTTCTTTGTGAATGGTGCAACATTCGACATTCATTGAAATATATTAAAATAATCGTGCCGTTGAATCACTTAGGAAAACAAACCTCGGGCTCTCGGGCTCGCGGGGATTGCGCAACCGCCTGCTCGTCATCGTCACCGTCGCCGGACGCATACGAGTCAGCGCGGCGGAATACCACAGCCGATACGACTTGTACCGTAATTTATATACCGCCTGGCCGTCACGCGCACACACATCCCGATGGCGAAATGAAAGTAATAAAAAGAGATAAATAAATCGCGTGCGAATGGCGCGAACGCGCCAACCCGCCTGTCGATGGCGGCGAGAAACCGCGTCTTCTCTCACGCGCGCAGCGCATCGCCGCCGCACTTTCGATCCACGGATTGTCCAGCTGTTATAAAGTGACCTTTACGTTATTGTGCGCCGAGTGTTGCGTGATGGTTCAAAAATGCGCGTGTGCGCGAAACGTTCGGGCAACAATCGCCGCAAAAGATACAGCGATCTTGAAAACTTGGTCACATTCGCGAAGAAATAATAGCGCGACAGTAGAGAGATTCACGCCGATCTCGCAGCCACAAGAAACCGATCAGGAAGAATTTGGCTATAATTCGAAGAAACCAGAAACAGAAGAGGTTTTTATCTTCAGTTAGATTAGCAAAAACTCTTTCTGGAATTCTTG
>NW_020211278.1:0-97632 GCF_003070985.1 Temnothorax curvispinosus | reverse complement strand
TAACAGAAGATGTTTTTATCTTCAGTTAGATTAACAAAAACTCTTTCTAGAATTCTTACACCGACAGGATCGTTCGAAGACGTGTGCGAGTTAGGACAGGTGGTTTCATTCCGCAACGCTAGAGCTACAAACGGCAGGGCACACAAGGGTTGCCGGCCACGTGTTTCGCCGCATGAAATCGGCCGCAACCTTTTTCTCGCGGCTGGGCGCAGCAGCGCGACGCGTTTCTATATCATTTCACTATAAAAGAGAGTACGGTACGTGAGGCAGAAGTAGGGTTGCGCGGCAAGCGGGGGCGTTCGTTTGTGGAGAACACGCCGCGAGAGGGATAGGAGGAGGGATAGGGAAGCGAGCACGCCGATGGAGGGGCAGCCTCGTGTACGATACGAGTGGAGGGGTGGCAAGAGAGGGGTGGGGGTACGCTCTAGTCGAGCGGTAGCGGCAGGGAAGCGGCCAGGTAAGCAACGAGCGAACACTAGTGGGGCTGACTTGCGCGCCTTCGAGCCGTTGGGATACACACGGCAGCGGCAGCGGCACCGTCGTCGTATACTGTCGCGCTACGCGTGCTACGGTCGTGTCGTCGCACCGTCGTCGTCGCCGTTGACGTACCGCCGTCGCTGCGGAGCAGCGACCTGGGTGTTGCACCTCCGTCGTCGTCGGCCACGCGGCCGCCCGTACCTTGGTGTTCGCGGTCTCGCCGGCTTCTTCCCCCTTGCTCTCTCGCGCGGAAGAGAACGCGATCGCCTCGGAGGGTTGATCGCTCGCCGCGCGCGTCTAAGAGGGGCGCGCGTTCCCGCGTGTGTGTTTACCGGAGCATCGCGGAGCACGGCGGCGTACGTTACGTTTTACCCCCGCCAAGTGCCCGTTCGCCGTGCCGCTGACTCCTCGAGTGACGATAGAATATTGGCACGCTTCCAAAGCGCTTCTGGCGAAGCGGAGACGTACCGCCACCGGCGCTACCACGTTGCTACAACTGTCGCCCGTCGCCGGTCTTGAGGATACGATCGCGCGTCGCTCTTCACTCGGGGGTGGAAATCACGTCGGCGAACTGAGTGAGCCGCGCATGATCGACCGGAAGTTATTATTTGGGGATACGGGGTCGTGGTCTCGTGAAACGTGTCGCGATCACGCTGATTGATTAGCACCTATGCACGGCGAGCAGTGTCGCGTATCCAACAGTGCGATGTGGCGATGACTGCCTAGTTTCGGAGTATTTCGTTTTGGAGCACACGAGTTTTCGGAGTTTTCTCTCGTTGCCTTCTACTTCGCACGTTTTCGCAAACGAAATGGATATAGTGTGAAACGACTTTGTGTGAACGATCAAGTGCTGCCGATCGGTCTCGATCGGTCGGAAGGGATAGCAGGGGGTGTTTTGCGCCACGTGGGGGGGAGGCAAAGTGATAAAGGAACAGCGGCGTCGTTAGATGCGACGATTTTAAAAGCAGCTCCCGGAGGCCAGCCCGACGCAATGCGTCGACGCTGCTGACGCAAACGCGCCTGGATGCGTCTCACTCTTAACACGTGAGTGTCTTTTTTAAATAAAGGGAAACAGGGGGAAAAGGAAAACGCGAAAGGGTTCACGCGTTACGATCGTACGTCTGTCGGATCACCGTCCACGGATTTATCCCGCGAGGAGGCTGCCGGCCTCGTGTATTTCGATCGAGTCGCGCGCGAGTCGATCGAGTTAAGATGATTCCGAGGGGATTGGGTGGAAGGACGATCTCAGCATCTCCGCCACGTTACACCGACACTTGAGCATTGCTCGGTACCCGTACGTTGTTCTCTCCTCTCCACCCCTGCACGTCGCGATTCTCGCGAATCGTGTGCTCCGCTTTTGCGACGAATATATTTCCCGCGCTTGCAAAAAGGAGATTTCCTCCGTGAGTATAGTGCCCTGCGTGAATTGGTGCTGCGTGCGGTGTTTATTATTGTTGTTATTTGGTGGTAGTAAGTGGTCGCGAGTGCATATACGCGACGACGACGACGGTGGTGAATGATCCTGGCTCCGAGCTGACAAAGGTACTCGTACACGAATACTGGGATGACGTCCGCTTCGGATCACGCGGTTCCTTCACGATCTCGTCAATCCACGTCGTCTAACGCGGAAACAAATGTAAGTTTCCAGCCCGCGAGATCTCGTTGCGACGCATTTGGAAAATAACTTTGGATTTGTCCGTGAATGATCGCGCGCACCTTGGCGACGGGCAAACGATGAGGCGTGAGCTGAGAGCGGCTCGGTCGCTTATGAAACAAAATTTAAATATGTACAATTCAATAATTTAAAAAAAAACAATGATGTTATGTAGTATGATGGATTTTACTTCAAAATGACTTGCGTTATACATGAATGATGTATTTAGCATTCAATATGAAGGGTATTATGAACAAGCATATATAAATTTCTTATGTCTAAACATTTGTTTAACAAATGAACGCTCCTCTGCTCTTTAAAGTTCGTGGGGGAGAGGGGGGAAGTTTATCGTCAGTCAATGTGCGCGTGACCAGCGTAACTTAAAGGCCATTGCACGTAACAAAGATTTAGCCATGATCGTAAGGCCGTAAGAAAATTAACCAATCACAGTCGATTATTCTTCTCGCGCTCGAAAAATAATTGAGTGTGATTGGTCTATTTTCTTATGGCCTTACGATTACGACTAAAACTTTGTTACGTGCAATGGCCTTAGGACCGTCAATTTCTCGATCAAGTTGTAGTTGTAATCACGATATATACCACGGGTTTGTTTGAGATCGTCCATCCATTGAACTCTTTGCGATAATAACAACAATATATAGTAGAAATCTGCATTAAAATAGATTTTATTTGACCAAGAAATGTGTTGATTGCAAGACTTAACATAAAGCACACAAAAGGATCTTGCTTGAAATCGTTTGTGAAGTAGGATTTGTCCCCCAAGAAACCCAGTTTGAGACACGTTTCCTCGAAGCGACACCAGGTAGTAAAACGACAAACGGGCTTTGGCCTAAAAAAGCGCGTCGGTTTTAAAATGCAGTTATGATCAAATACGGCGAGAGACAAGTCGTACCTCGCGAGTATGACGGCGCTTGTATAACGGTATCCATTATGAACGCGACGTGTGCTATTGGGATAGTTTAAGGGCGAAGACAGACTTATCTCCTTCGGGTCCTTCTCTCCCCTATTCACATCGCAAAAGTGATCGATATTTTGTGATCGCAATTTGCGTTATAAATTATATATTTGCATTTCGATACATTTGAATGATATTGCATTTTAACAATTTTAATTTATAATGAAACGTTTAAAGACGGAAAACTTGGGTTCCATATTGAAGAGTATCACTTTTAATTTATTTGTGCTGCTGCTGGTACATAACGGTCCCGAACAGCGGTACTCAACCGAGCACGACGCGCGCAACCCTTTGCCACATTGGATCCGGCGATCCCTGCAGATGAGCGTAACCGAAGGGTCTTGACACGCTTTGCAGTCGATTAACGAAAAGCTATACCCTTTTCAAGCCAACGGTTACTCGTGCTAGGTGGAGAAATTCACGCGATGTCAGGTGTTTGCGACTTTATATATACCTACGTTGAATTGAATATTCCGTACTTCTCTTCAACTTATTTATTCTAATTTTATTCTTTGTACATAATTAGTAATAATTAAATTTTATTACATCTATATATCGAATTTTATTACGTTAACGATTTTTTCGCATAGCCGGTCGTCTTCGCAAAGATTTGCAAGTACTTACGTATTTAAGTGCGAATTAGTACGTTAATTAAGATGATATCCCATTTAAACAGTACTCGCGCTAGCCTCCGCTAATTCCTCAACGATTTAATCCTCGACACTTTTATCTTAAGTACTAAACATTTTTGAGATGTTAATCTAAGTCATCTCACGTGTGAACTCGTTTAAACGAACGGATTGAAAAATATCAACTGGACTTTCGAATCGTCAAGTGGGACACCACGACTTATCGGAGATCTGCGCGAATAGGTTTCGATTTCGTTGGCGACACACTGTCGCGATGGATCGTTTCGTTCTTTAGATCGAGCCCGCTCACAATATACATAGAAGATCGACGGCCGTTCCGCTTTTGAGCGGATAAACACTCAATCCGTGGAATTTCCGCTTCGATGATTATTATCAGAAGACGAGCTGTCAGCGAGAAAATCAGTCGGCAAATGCGCGATAACGGAGCATATTTCAGATAAGGAAAACGCGCAATTAAAATACTTTTCGGATGAGCCCCACGTGAGGCAACGGCACTCTGTGCTTCCACGTCCTCTTCTTTCTGACCTTTATTTTCCGCTCTCTTCTTCTCTTCTTCTCTTCTTCTTTTCTTCTTCTCTTCTCTTCTTCTATCGCTATACCTCGTATTCGGTTGTTGGTAATCAATTAAAGCTATTCCCTATCAATGATGAATTGACTTTCAATTGTGCGTCGCGAGCGTTCTTCTTTGTTTCGCGAGATCGTATAGATCTTGCGCACAGAGCTATTATCTACAGTTCGATTTATTCTGCCGCGGTTGCCGATCCCTATAATCACCGGCACGTTTTCAATATTTCGTTCGCGGGTAACGGAGCGCGCGCGTGCAGGCTGGCGTAACGCGGGTCATTCATTTGCGTTGTATGGGAGTCAGTCTAAATTGTAGGGAATTATCTCCCGCCTCTCGGTATGAGGTGACAGCATTCGTTGCGCCGTACGGTCACAAGTGTGTGGTTCTTGGACCTTTCACGATTCATTGGGTTTTATCGTATTTTCCTGTAATGGTCAGTAGGCGACTTTTGTGCGCGCACCTTGCTCTATCGGGCAGACAGAGATGAGTTTTGAACAGATGAGTAGCGACGATTGACCAGGATATAGTTAGATTTCTTCACTGAGTTTCTCTTGGACTTTAATTTCCGATTTTCTCGCAACGACGACTTCAATATTTTATTATCAATTAGACCCAGTTGCACTAGTGATGCACTGTTAAAATTAGATGTTTTATGCCTTTTAGGAACGAAATGATGTAACGATGGTTATCGCCCGATCAAAGATTAACATTTACATCTTACGAGAAAGAATTCTTGCGAATTCTTTCTCGTGCAGTAACCAATTGATGTCCATCGAATGGAGCATGACGCTGGGTAACGAAGCACGATCTACGCCACGATGTGCAAACATTGTAAATCCCCGGCGACGCATGTGCTAACATGAATAATAAGCGAACATAAGAAAGATTTTAGCGGTTATGGGGCCGGTGGATGCACATAATGCACTTTGGTTCACGCTCAGGTCTCATTAAAGGAATGCGTGACGCGAGCATTTTAGATCTGCTCGTACCGTTTTTCCACGTAAAGCACTTTTAAAGTACACTTACGAACTCAAGTATCACGCACAAAATTGCGCTAACATACGTGCAAATGTAGTTTCTTTTACATAAACGTAAACATTACAGGCTTCAAGATATTATTTTGTAGAGGGAACATAGTTGAATACAATTTTACGATAATTATGTAAATTGTTGTTAACTTTTATTAATGAATTTGTTATGTGAATATTGCCGCTTGTAATAAACAGAAAAGTATTTGGAGAGAATATTAAGAGTAGAAATATATTTAAAAATAATTTTGATTTAAATTTTGACTTGTAGAAAGATGCATTTATGGAATTATTATATTAATGAGTTGAAAAGAGCAACTGGTGGAACGTAAAAGTGGTATTATCGCGTTCGTTATTGTTATTGATGTCGATTGCACTGAATAATATACCGAATAGTGTCGATATACATATGGACGCGGAGACAATCCAATCAGGGAAAACAAGGTCGCGGTAATGATATTATCTGTCTTGTGTCACAGTTTGATATCGAATATTGCGACAAGGTTTCATTGAACAAATGGGTATATCCACAAATATAAAATGTTCTTGAGATTTCTATTCGTTTGATACTAAAAATGAATTCGTAGAAGTCATTCAAGTCCGAGCCTTTACATAGAACGGAACTCGTTTATGCGTCTTTGATTGAGCACAGATAAAAAGAATAATAAACAAAAAAATGACCGAGTTTCGCGATTGTTTTGGTATATTGCCATTGATATCCTAAAAGCAAGATACTTGTCTAGGTAATCAGCGATTTTGCTAATTGAAATCAGATATGCTGTGAGCAAAAATGATCATTAAAACAACACACAAGTATGCATTAAATGCGTATCTCGAATCATTTGGTAAGACTATCATTTTGTAGACCTTGCACTTGATATAACTTTTGGGCAAATACCTTATTACTATCAGTATACTCTACAAATGGATTTTTTTGGTATGCAATGGAAGAATGAATCGCTAATCGCATATTTAATTGATTAATTAAATATGCATAATTAACATTATGCATATTTTGTAACGAATATTTTATGATTGTAACAGTATCTAATTTTGAAATATCATGAAGTATTTCGATTGCGTTAACTTCCAACGAAAGATCCATTACCATTATCGATACTATCGTACTTGAACGAGGGACGAACAGTCCGACGTCTCTAAGCAAGGTAGTTAACGACCAAGAGAATGAACGTGATTTTCCCAACAGCCTCTTATTGGTAATTTGGTCAATTACTAGGTACGATAACGTGCTAAGTAAAGGCACTCGTTTACAAGCAGAATTGCTCTGCGCCTATGGCAGGTGCATAGCCCAGTATCTTCGATTCGTTTATCTATTCTGAAGCAATAAACATGTAGATATATTTACAAGGTTTAAGCTTTCACTTAATAATGTTGATGCCATCGTTTTGTTTTCAAAAAGAATTTTTAAAAGCATTCTCTGTTTTTTTTTTTTAATGACATGATTTATATCTTGTTACATTTTTACTTGACCTCCTACGTCTTAAATACATTACAAAGATTTCCTTTACTCATTAGAAATACGATGTCTATAAAGTTTATTAATTATTGTATAGATTTTTCTTTACAATGTGTGTCATAACTTTCACAAATTTTAAAAACGCCATAGCTAATCAGACGCCGATGCATTTTTTAAATAATTGATATGATGTTTTAACATCGCTGTCCTTGGAACGACGAGGGTCCGAACAGCGGCTTAACGTCGTGGAAATCACCCGCGATCGTGAACTGGCGGGCCCGACCGCACGACAAACACGGCATGAATGTAATCTAACGCCGCGTGTATCGCGTGCGGTATACACAAGTCCGGTACTTACTCTCCCCGTACACGCGTAAGTACTCGCTCTCTCAGTTCGCACGGGGAATTGCTTGGGCGCCTGGACAGAGAATCGAACACGTACATAAGCCCGCCGTGTACGACCTGCGATAACACGTGTTACGGCTTGCATCGGAATCGATATTTAAAAGAAATAGCACTCGCGGATAGTCACGCCGTGCGAAGCCGCGTTTTATATCATATACAAAAGACACCGAGACCAGAAATATTTTTGCTGTCTTTATATCGCGGGATGTTTGTCGCAATCTTTACGTTGAACGTTAACACAAATCATTATACTTCTTTTTTCCCTCGCTAATTAGCGACTTCAATCTTTTTATAAATTTGTATTTGATAGACCAATTTTATTAATAAATCTTTAAGATTCTCCTCACATAATTATTTTCAAATAATGAACTTTAAAAAAGATAAGCATAAAAAGGAATAATGTTATTTGAAAATTTAGATCTTATTGGATAAGATGGATGGACGTTAAGAATTCTCTTTATTTGGCAAAAGAGAGTTCCAAAAGTATCTTTCTCTGATCGCTTATTAATGCGTTCGCCCAGCGTGAAGATTGCGAAGAGGCACGCTGCTTCCAAGAACCGTATAGACGGTACATAGGCGATCATGCGTGGCAGTTAATTTGTTCGTGCTTCGTGCGTGACAGTCGGCGCCAGGCCCCTCGTCGGCCGGATTGAGTTCTAAGCTCGAGGCGAAGATCGAGAGCGCCCCCGCCATGGTCTGGCACGGCACGGAGGCGGCCGAACGCTACCATTGCTACCAGGTAGTGGTGGGCCGAAGCAATGCGCTGGCTCAGGACATTTCTGCATCCGGTGTACGTTACGGGACATAAGTCGAACGGGTGTTAGGTGACGCCTAATCCCTCGGAATTGCGTGTTCGCCCCAAGCAAGAGCACGGTTTTCTCGCGGAAGGAGAGACACGGAGCTCCGCTCTTTCTCGGCAGCGAGAGAGAATGTTCCTGCTTTTCTTAGATTACGCGAGCGGTTGGCTACCTGAGCGGTATACGTCTATATCTCGTATACGTAAAGATACTCCGCTTCCGTATACCCGCGTTACGAGCCGCGCTCTGTGAATATCTATGATTATACTATTTGCTGTTAATGACTAAAAGGTAAACGAAAAATTATATTATTAAATTGATAATAAATGATTATCATCACCAGTATATGTGCAATATCTAATTAAAAGCTATATACGATAATTAATTAAACCACAATAACACGTTGAGTCTTATTTTCTAAGAAAATATAATTATATTATAGGGATATATTGTTTAATATACAATATGAGTTTTAGTGGCTTTCTCCATCCTTCACGTTTATTCAGAATACTCCACACGTGTTACATTCTCTTCAATTATTTCTTACCTTTGTGACGTATTAGAGAATCGATAAGCTTAATATATGCACGAATAATTTTTTGATTATTCTGTCCCATAAACCTGTATTTTATTTTACCATCTTTCACTTTCCAAATGACTTGGTAAATCGATCGCGGTCGCTCATGACGTATTTATTTGAGGCATTCAACCGCGATTGAATTTGCACCCGGGTGACAAAGTGTAAAGCCCACCATTATCGAAGGAGGAAGTAAATCGCGTGGACCGAAATATCTATAAAGTCGTAAGAATGATCGATGGCCGCGGCCGAATCCAGTCGACGGTCCATATACGCCGCGGCCGGGTAAGAGATTCGACATCCTTCGATTGCGACACACGTTCAATGAGGCTTTTCAACGGCAATAATTGCGACGACAGAATCATCCTCTCATACGACATATGCCATGTACAAAGCACACGCGACGCTGGCACGTCTCCGCGTTTTACTTTTTATTTTTTCTTATTACTATATCTCGGCTCGTATAAGATTCAAGTATTCGACCCAGGAGACAGCCATTGCTGACGGTCGTTAACCGAACGAGCGGGCTGCGCATCGAGATCGGGTTATTGCACCTTTAATGTGCGCCTCCCTGGGAAATATCCAAGATTCGGAAGAAGCGTATGGACCGCCACGCGCGCATTCATTTACACGCGCGCGCGCGCGCGCACTAGCACACAAAAGAGGCCCCGCATGCATATTCCGTTGCCACCCTCGCGAGATAATGGAGTCTTCTCTGCCTACGCGTTCCCGCTTATTGTTCTTTGATACGTGACAGAAAAATACTTAAAACTCATAATCGATTATTCCACGTGGCACCGCCCGGCGGCTCGTGCCTCAGGACATTATAGCTTAATCAAAGGAACTCTGCCTCTTCGTTGGAGGTTGATTTGCCGTTGAACCTTTTAATTTCTCTTCCGATGACATTATTACTGTAAAAAATATATTTTTATATTCTGCAAAATTTTTCATATTGCTCATTTATGTACGAGTAACAAGTTTGGTTTTTACGGATTTCGTGACATGGGTGAGCCTTTAACATTTAATTTAAGTAATCTATCTTTTTATCGTGAGAATAAATTCGATTATTAAACTAAAAAATTTCCATTTTAACGTACAGAATGTATTAAAAGTACATAAGTTATGAATATTGTAGATAATATTTTAACGTTCTTCTATTAATTATTCAAATTCTTACATAGAGTGTTCTATTAAACGTTGACGATGATTTGTTACGACACAAAAAATTGTTTACACACGCATCGGCATATCTAATAAGCTTGCTTTAGAACGTTTGTAACGTATACGGCAATTACTTGAAATCGTCGCTTACACGATAATTTTAATGGGATCACGAATATTCGACCGATACCGATATCGAAACGGTTCGGAGTCACGAGACGGACGGGTGTTCGAATCAGGAATCCGGTCGGTCGAGAAGACGAGCAGTGTAATGAGGATCATTTCGTCGCTCTAATAAATCAACTCTTTCGTTTTGCGCTGCGTGGATGCGCAGGCACGTACGGGGACCTCGGGAACTTAATCGCTCGCACGTGAGGGATGAATAGGGATGCTTACGATATCTTGACACTACATCGATCCTATATTATGTGCAAGGTCTAATTATGAAGTTACTTTACATTGATAATTAAAGGGCCTTGGCGAATTGAGTATCGAGCGAGTGGATAAAATCTTGTGCAGTTAATTTTAGATAAGCCTTTTAACTGAAATTTAATTTAGTTAATCTCTTTAGTTACTTTATCATGGAGATATTTAATAATAATAAAATTATGAAGTTGCGAAAAATGATAACGCTTAATGAAATTTTATCGAGGATATAAGTTCTCGTAATATTTTTTGTTTGGCTTGGAAATTATCGAGTGATATTTGTATTAGTACTCGATAGTGAATCAGTATTGATCGAATTTAAATATTCTTATGGCTAAACCACATCTTTTCGAGGGAGAGGAAGTTTTTAAGAGATTTCAGACTCGGCCCTTTCGATCGGCCGTATAACTTGTCATACGTTTTGCGTAATCACCTGTGCAACATGCTCGAGAGCTTTTTTTTAGCCTTTTACGTTGCTTTGTTCCCGTCCACCTGCTCTGGCGCTGGCCATATCAAGCCGGGCTCATCTCTCCGGTTAAAATCAACATAGTTAGTGACAAGGCGGGATGAAAGCGAGATGTTGGGCGTCGTTCGTCACGGATCAACGTAAATGATATCAGGCGGTGAGGCTGCACGACGGCGATTTCCAGTTTGCGTATTACCGAACTGGCACGACGGACGTCTGTTCGCGCTCGTTCGCGCGAAGCACGGGAACTAGGGATAAAAGGGTCAACGATCGTAATTGCCGGGCGCGGGGCTCCAATTAAAAAGTCAATCAGCCCGTTTCTTGGATGTGATGATCCGTTAGGCGAACGAGAGGTAGAGAAGAATTTCATGTCGACGCGTAAGACGCGAGAAACCTAAATAGTATTTTGGAATTATTTTCAGTCATTTCCATTTATAGCAATTCAATATTTTTGTTATACGTTAATACATCGTGCTAACATTATACTTGCGCCGCGATAGTTGGGCACTGCGTGCTTACAACAAGATAATCTCAACGCTGTAAATCTTGATGATGACATTTGCATGGATGATTTATGGCTACGCCTATAAATTCTTTCGTTGTTTTACTAACCGGCCACGATTAACTGGCCGAGCAATTCGTGATGAGTTTGAATTCCATTTCGGCTCGTCGCAATAACGAGCTAGAGTGCTCGTAAAAGGATTCGTCCGTTCTTGGATAGGCTGTGCGCAACCCTCCTTGAAGCGGGCGGTATAAACTTCGGGACAGCTGTGTGTGCCCTCCAAAACGGCGTAAATCTCCCTCTGTTTCTCGTGCCCCTTCTACTTCGGTTGGTATCGTTAATGAGCGTGTAAATCACAATGAATGGCCAAGTAGCACGAATAAGACGGGGGTGAGGGCTACGAATCGTCCGGATTTAATCGACCACCATGCGCGTGGACATAAGGGTAGACGACACGAGAGTCGTCGGCCCCCATATCCTCGTTACCAGATCTGACGTCACTGGGTCTCTGGAGCTACCTAATGAGCGTCTTGGTGTAGGGGCTGCCCCGGCGGTAATTAACTTTTCTACCGTGGCTAGGATAGCGCGTCACGGCCGATGACAGGTACGAGGATGAAATAGAGAGGCAGGACGAGCTGAGATTAGCGGTTAATTCGATGACGTTGAACGCTGTAAAACTATCATCGCCTCACTCTCGCCGGCGAAATGTTGCGAGCGTCTTTTTTTAAACAGTATATCTATTTTGTAATTGAAAGAGCAGTGGACGAGAGCAAATTGACTTAAGTATTACGGATTTTTATAAGTTGAAGCTATATCATGATGGTGTAGTCTACTATTACATATAAATTGTTTAATCTAGTATCATTGAAAATTATTATTTGTATTATTAAATTATTATTAATGAGGAATTAGAGGAAAAGAGAAAGTATAACGGGTATCTCATATATAGCTTTCTTGAAAATGTAAAACGCGTTTTTATTTGACTTTATTTGAAATTCTTTCATTCTTTAACCTGGTTCTCCGCAAACTTTCTTTTTGCCTGATCGAACGTGTGTCTACGCCGTGCACGAAGCGATGTTACTTGCATGCTACCTGGTAGCGTAGCCAACTGTTCTTTCGACGAGCGATATTTTGCAGTTAGAGACTATACTCTACTCGTGGAGTGTCGTCCGGCATTAAAGTTCGCTCACGTATTATTCTCTCGTCCCCTTGCTTCTCTTCATCGAGGGGGAACATCGAGGGGGAACTGCCTAGTCGGGTTATAACAATCTTCCATTATTGAGAGCCTTGTTTACAAATCGAACTCGACGAGTTGATCGTGCGCGCCCAACCCACCCCAGAACTCCCCGAGTGCAACGGTCATCGACTTTAGTTTAGGGTATTGCCCCCCCCCCCCCGGCCCCCCCCCCCCCCCCCGCGTACCGTCATCGCGCTAACCCCCTCGAATCAGGTCCAGGGGAGACTTCGAGTTTTCTCAAGTTTTCGGGCGCCACTGCCACCACCGCCACCCGACAAACTTTATTCCGCTGACTTGTCGTGAGACCAGTGCGTCTTGTTTTGTCCGCGTTTTCCACCAGTTCGCCCTCCCGGTCGGACGTCGAACCCGGTACCCTGTCATGTAACTTCCAAGGGGAATGGTGCCGGGAGCTGAAGAAGCTAGTCTTTGCCGTTGCGACGTAAGAGAAGGGAAACGCCTCGGTACGTTCGGATCTTATGCTCGGACAATTTTATTCGTTCATGCAAATGTCGGCATTACATACCGCGTTTACCTCAAAAGCGAGCAACCTACGTTTTCAGGTCGAAAGCATACGTTACAGAAGTCGCCGTGAATGCTTGTGAAAAGTTCTATTCAATAGATTATAGAAGGAGGCCGAATATATCTTTGCGATATCCTCTCTGGCAGACTATGCTCTGGCCCAAAAAGTGTTTAAAGCAGATATTATTAATGATATTTTACTTTCAATTTATTATTTTCCCATTTTGTCAAACTTACTATTTTCCTATGTCTTATTATTTATTATACAATTACGATACAGGAGTCAGGACAAATAGATTTTACTGCATGAAGATTAAGAGAGCATATTCTGTCATAAAATATATTATCATTATTTTCATTGTAAATGTCAAATTTGATTCAAACTTTATCGAATAAAGTAACAATATTACCGTCGAGCGCCATAGATGTTTCAATATTTCCGATATTTCTCGCACCTAAGTACGCTCACCATATTCCGCTATCGCTGGCTACCATGCAGACGGATAATAAGCATACCGACTTAGATATGGTACATATACGCGTTGCATGCTACTGCATCGAACGTGGAAGCAGTAAAGCAGCTGAATAAGGGTGAGGAGCATGCGGTGACTCGAACACGAGCTTATATCGCGAATCGTCTCGGCTTGTAATACGATATGAGGGCGATAACGACCTGAATGCGTTATCGTCCTTCCTCGACGAACGCGAATGCGCGTATTGCGTCGGTCACTTGCACTAAGGCTGTGTCGCGTGTGTATGGCGCGCGACGTCGTGGGTAGGATCTCTCGCTCTCGTGATTGAGACAGAATGGTACGTCTATGAGTAAGGCTCGTTGGGACGGGTCAGTGATCGCGAGACTAAATATTTAGAAGATGATCGATGTCATCGCTCTTTCCGCTTGTATTATCGAGAATCATATCTCAGCTGGTCGGAAAGGAGGTGTGGTTACTCTTTTCATAGATTATTTCATTGAATTATTAACACTAGAGGAGCGCTGACTCATTTGACGCACCTAGATCGCAGCGATCCTTTTTAGATAAGACGTCCTGTAGGCAGGCTTAGCGTCGCTAAAATTAGAAGCATAAAGTGGAAAATCGTAAACGCAAACCGAGTAGAAGATGCAAATGCCATGTTGCAATTTTAGCAATTTATTACTAGCCAGGGTGGTTGCCTTTACTTTTTATTGCTAATTTTCCCACGAAGTATTTGTATAAAACAAACGCAAATCGCAAAATACGAAATTTATTGCGACAGTTTTTACGATGAGAGTATTACGTAATATATGTGAATATCTTATCGCAATATCAATACGCGATATGTGAAATGCTAGAATCAATCGGAAACTGTGTATCTCATTAGATAAAACATATTCAATCAACATCATTAAATACCAACGACTAATTGTTAGTCATCGGTCACCTTTCGCCTTTTCTCGTTTTCTCGGTTTTTTTTTTTATACATTTAAGTTGCATTGTACGGGAAAGTCTGTTCAGATTTTACATGTATTATTGGATTACTTCGGCAATCAGTATTAAGTACAGTGTTTTATGTAGCATAATTGGTACGCGACTGAATCTACATGTATAGAAATCATGGCTTTACATCCTTTAAGATAGGCCGAGAGATCGGGACGCCGCGGAGACCAAACAGTGGTGTTTCTGCCGCAGATATCGACTTTCAGTGACGACGACCCCGTGGAGACTCCTGAAAAATTCATGAGCTCACGTCTGTTCGATTGCCCGGCTCTTTCCACAATTTTCCACCCGTTTCTCGAACGGATATCTTATCCCCGTTGTCGTGCTTGACTAATTTTACATGGCGACATGAAACAGCGAATTAAAATAATAAAGTGCTCGGTAATCGTGCGCGTAGTCTTGCTGTCTGCTCCATTTTGTGGCGTTACGAAACGAGTTGATACGGAGAAAACATTTGATTTTGCATAACCGCCGCTTAAATGCAACGATATAGCGTGCGACAGCAAATATTATGATCAGAATAGATAACGCCACTACTGGCACACATCCGGTAATATTTTACGAGTATGAGATGACATCATGAAGATTGTTGAATCATTTTCTTATAGCAAACAACTCCTTTGCACAAATTTGTTCTACAATTAACTAAACCTATATTGTTTTCCATTAAACGAAGGATGAAATTTATACAAGGATATGTTATGTTGGCGTTGTTCGATTCTCATGGTGACGTATATATGGCGGTTGATAGGATATAACGCGTGGTGAAATATCTCTCCATTATACAATACTTCCATGAACGAGCCACTCTGTGAATAGATCATAATATATGGTAAACGTCACATAATGTGCACGTAAAGTCGGTTTCCCCGAAGCCCGGGCACAACTTCGCCCTGCACCTAGTACGACGTAACAGTCGGTCTACGGCATGCTTATAGGGAAGGAAGATACGATCGAAGTGTCGGCCGGGTCTCGGAAACTCGCGGACACTCGACATGCACGGTCGTCTCTTTTGAGAGTGCTTCATGGCATTCTTCGTGGGAAAACCAAACAAACATCTTCACTTCACGACGCGGGCGGCCTGGATGTTTAGCCACGAAGTGCCCGTGGAAGTATCTACCGCGCGTCATTGACTACGCATAGTGGCCTACGTGCGACACGATTCTGCGTGAAGGAATTGACATTCTGACAAGATTTGATGAGAAAATACTTGTCGAATGCATATAGATGTACGACAGATGACTGTTTTTCAAGAGTATCGTGCTAATTTCAAGACACGAAAGGATTGCTACATAATCTTGTAGATTACCCTTTGCTCGCCGCGCGTACAAACTGTGTGGATAAATCATTTAGAGTGATGACGCATATAGTTACATTCGGTGAAGAGATTAATAAACATGCTTTGAGAAAATATTCCCATCTAATCGGTGTGTTAATGGATGCGTATTATTCAGGAAGAGAGAAAAAGAACGAAAAAAACATCGGCTACTTAAGCGGTCGAGTTCGCGCGGTCTTAGAAACGTAAATGTTATGGTTGCTATTTTCGCTGTCAAGAATCTGTATTTTTTTCGCTGATTTAACTTATCATCGTGACTCGATCGTCGGATGATTTCTCATTCCTATGAAATGTAACTATCTATAAAAATAAAGCTTTTTAATTTTGCTCAAGTTGGTATATATCTGCAACACAAGTAATTGTTGAAGTTGAAATACTTTAGATAACAGCTTGGTCTGACGCATCGATATTGATGATTACATCTTCTGAGACTATTCCAATTCAAGGAATTGCTTGAAATCACAGTGAGAATTAAGAGGAATTTTATATTAATTTACTCTTTGTTAGTTGTCTTTTTACTGTACTTATTGGATCAATTGGATCAATATCTAGATAACTCACAGAACATATGAGTAGATTATTTCAATGCTCGGACGTCGCGAGATTAGTCACAAGTTTCAGATCAACGACTCACCTTTGTCGGAAAACGTATCTTGACATCGTGGAACGTAATCTCATATAGAGTCGTGTGTACAGTTACGTTCGTGAGACAGTTAATAATCACGCTCCGGCCGGTGCAGGTTCAGCGAGAGAGGAGCCGGCTAATCGCCCCGTTAATAGACGAATATACTGCGCGAGGCGGAGAAGAGGAAAATAAAACGCGAAGACGTTAGCTAGTTAAGCCGTTGAGTTTGTCGGCGTCGTCGTAAGAGTACCGGGTCTTTAAAACGACTTTACACTACCTATACGTCGTCTATACGTCATTACCGAGACCACCTACAACGAGATCTCCCTCGTAGCAGCTCGCGCGTAGCAGACGTGCCTCGCAAATTCGAGGTTTTGTTCGAGGCCCATTCGCGGCCCTTGCCGTTCGGCAGGCCCTAATAGCCCGATCGATTAGACTCGAGAGAAAGAGGCTCGCGCGCCGGATCACGCCTAATGGGCTGTTATTTTGCGCTGACCGCAACGCAATTACACATTCAATCAGAGAATCATCGTTCTCGGGTTTATGTATCGGCACTGTAATCATAGTGTTGCACCGTCGGCGAAAATCATTGTACCGATACGGCAATGCAATCTATTATAAGCGTTACACTGTCGTGAATTTTATGAATGTGTGCATGTCAATTAAAATACTGAACGCTAAATTTTAGGATGTAAGATCCTTCAATGACAAGACATTGTTAGTTTGTATAGTGATATATTTTTTATTGCATTTTTTACATCGCGATTTTGATTTTTTTTTTATGTACATTGTGAATTAATTAAATTTGTATAATCCATTTTAGCATTACTGAGCTATTGCAAATAAATGAGGTCTTGATTAATAACGTGATTTAGGGTTTGTAGGTCGGTGCAACTGCATATGTGGTACACAAAGAGACGAGGAACGTATCGTTTCCTGGTAATGAACTTGTTTAAGAATTGCTAAGGCGCACGACTAATATTTGCACGTCAATTTGTACATGGATTCGTGGCCGAGGTGTTTATGCATTTTCGTTCTCTACTTTTAAGCATGAGGCTTCCACGACATACGTATATAGGTAAGACAGATCGCGAATTATTCAGAGCAGAAGCTGCAGCTGGCAAATCGGGGTGGACGGACAAAGGGGCAGTAAATACGTTAGGAAATATATGACGGCGATTAAATATGTTAATAACATAACGGTATACGACCAAAGGAGCGCTTCCGTGACGCAACGTCTTGTTTTGTCGTGAGATTTATTATGCCTCAGCATGGTTTTCGCTTGTAGGAAATATATCGTGGCTACTTCAGCTTATTGTTAATAATGCAGCGGGATAAAGAGCGAAGTGTGGGCAGCGCATACCTATCATAACAGTATCGTGGAACATAGCGGGTGTACCAATGTTATGGCTGGGCAGTTTATAGCCTTAATCTGGGTCAGATACCGAGACTTCGTTACTTGCTACAAAACAACCCCTCAGATCGTGCATTGTTCCTGTTAGGTTCTTAAAATTAATCGACACAGCCAGAGAATTGCAAATTTTCTTGTAGAAATAATGCTTCTAAATATTTGTATAAATTATTTAATTTAGAGACTATTGAAAATTGATTGTTTTTTTTTGTATGAAAAACACACATACACACAACATATGATGACATAAATTTAACTACTTATAAGGATGAGCTGGAAGATATGCAAAAACATCCGACGTTTATATCTCTGCATAATCTTTGCACAGATTGTGCAGTCAGCAATTTCACTGTTAAGTACATTTAGAAATTGAACTTCTCGAACGCAGGTGCGATTTGATGCGTGAATGGCGGCGCTTTGCAAGGTGACACTCTGTTTACGGTTGCGATTGGATGAAACCCGATCAATCAACCACTCGGATTACCGTGTACTTATCTCACCTGCAGTCTTAAAGTTATAAAATGCTGCGGATATAACAGCATCTTAGACGAGCATCGAGCGAGTTAAGTTGAGTCTCTTCTATCAACAGAAAGCTTTACGACCGTCTCATTTCGCGGATTTATGATTTTCCGGATCGTTATGTAACTATTATAAGATAGTTTCCGCTGGATATACTAGCGTGCACAATTAACGTCTCGATTGCAGTGCCGGTAGTGTATTTACGATAATGTTCGATCCGTGATAATCCGTGAAATTACGAGCGCGACGACCTAGATCGATACTGCACTGTATTAATCATCTCATGCGGACAAGTCGACGTCCAAAATGATTGTAATTGCCGTGTATTTTCCGCCGATCGTATCTCGCACATCTTACGAGCCAATATTTATGACGGTATTATG
This sequence comes from Temnothorax curvispinosus, assembly GCF_003070985.1. NCBI lineage: Eukaryota > Metazoa > Arthropoda > Insecta > Hymenoptera > Formicidae > Temnothorax > Temnothorax curvispinosus. Next base: position 78,966 of record NW_020211278.1, on the reverse strand, counting down.
TTTGGAATGTTAATGCCGCCATCGATTCCTTACTCTTATTCGTCTTGCTTTGCCGCGTCGTCCGATTTTCGAAAAGACACATCCACGGCTACATCACGTCCGGACGAAATTATGTGAATGGCTGTCTTCCGAACGCAAATCGATTTTCTTAATCTCTCGTGCCGCGTATACTTTCTCGAGAGCACCGAAGGTATACGAGCAGTTCCATTATCGTAAAGAGTGTCCTACCGCCGATATCGAAAACTAAACTCGACGGCAGTTTGTAAAATCCGTCAGTGCGCCTTTTAACGGTGATATTTAAGTACCGAGTGTAAATCTCGATTAAGGCGTACGGATGATAGGGACGGCGGTTATTTGCGCAAGACGCACTTCATTCTTTCGCGGGCGATCGCGCGTCCTGATACATTTTGTCGACCTTGCGGTCATGTACTCAGATTTCCCAACGAAATCACCGAGCCATTTTTGTCCTTAGCGTCAAGCTGGTTCCCTTGGCAGAGAAACTTAATGTCTCCTTAATGGCCGCGATAAAGTGGAGTTATATACGTTTGGTGCCAGTATAACGTACTACACGTATGCACGACGGTACGTTGGTACGTGTACGTGTGCACGCACATAATGTGCGCTCGATAGCGTCGAAGTAGATTCATCTGCCGACCGAAAGGCAAAGGACGCGGTTGACAATAATTGCTGTTCAAGATAGAGAGGTAATGGTGGATATACGAGCGATTAAATTCCGAATATCAAGGAGTACCTCCCTTGAGGCTTTTCTTTCGAAGCTTCTTGGCCTGGCTCGTTCCCTTCAAGCCTCACCAGTATATCTGGCAAGAGTTTCGTTTCTATTAAAAGGCATCTCTCGATATCCTCGATTCTTTTTTTTTTTTTTTAATTTTAATTCTATTCTAATCCGAGAAGAATAACGTTTCTCATCTATTCTGTTTCATTATTCTATATCATTAAGTGCATATGCATGCTTTATTTTGTGCAATATGTTAACTATTATGAAATTTAATTATCAATTCCCTTTACGTTAAAACATTATAGTGGAGAACTTAATTTTTTTAACTTTATATAAGAATTTTAAATAATCTCTCGAGAACATCATATCAAAATATAAAAAATATAAAAAAAATGATAATATTTGATTTGTGTTGATACATGTGTTAGAAGTTTTATCTAGAGCAGATTTAGTATCGAAGATAAAGATGTTTCAAAACTTATGTCATTTCACACCGAAATATGTAATATATTATATACATCATCTATTTTACGTTAGGAACTTGAGTATCCTGCCTGCACTTAGAGAATTACCGATTGAGAGATCAACGACCGGATGAGATGTTTGGCTGTAAACAAACAACTTGCGACAAGAATCTGCTCACATTTTATTTTGTTTCAATCGCACTGCGTCATGTCACTAATAAATTGAGGAAAAAAATGTTTGCTGCATTATAATTCTCGTTTGTCCCGCAACGATGATATTAATGATAGGATTATGCGTGTAATTGTGAGATATTAGATATATAAATAGATTTCATAATCTATATTGCGCTTATATAACACAGACAATCAAGAATCGTGTCAAGTCCAAAACACATTGAGATATTTCGTATTTTCCCTCTGCATACATACTAATATCGCATCTGATTTTCGATAGCTACTCGTGCATGAGTACAAGTGCTAATGCAAATACTCTACATTTTTTTCCGAGGATCACGTGGTAGATACTCATACAGAAACGTATGTCGATACATTATCGCGAGATTAGATTATCGCCATGCCATGGCGCCAATATATTGGATAGCAAAACACGAAACTAAGACAAATGACTGAAACGATAAATGTGGCGGTTCTTTTGTAACATTGGCGAAGTTTCGATCGATTTGTTTCGTAAAATTTCTGCGTTCTTTGCTGCCCGCAGTTCTTGCATTAGATTTAAGACCTATCGGAAGTGATGTAAAACTAAATAATACAAATAATATGGCAAATTTAATAATAAAGTGTATATAATGATAAATGAAAAATATGAGTGATATAATTGAACAAAATTGAACGCGTCTTTAGTTTCTTACAGTTGCTTTGTGTCTGACAAAATAAAGTTTATTATTGGAACTTATTCTCTTGATGACGATAATAAAATTTGAAGTGGTAGCTTAAGTCGAGTTAAGAATATATCGCATGTAAGAATAGTTCGCATTTTTGTCTTTTGAAATTGTCTGCTTACACGAGTAGATATAATAGCTTTTGATCTCTCACGTAATCAATCGAAGCGATAACCAACAATACAGTTAGACAACAGATCTAAGTAAATTGCCAAGAGATTACGCTCTTCGAAGCTAATAAAAAGCAGCATTTTGGAAATTGACCAATTCCACGGAAGAGAAAGAAGTACTCTGTGCTGCTCGACCGACCGAAGAAAAATGTGCTTGTAGCGTTGCATTGTATCGCCATTCGTTTAATTTTCCATTACAGCGAGAATTTTCCAAATGTGAGTAGTTTCCGTTTTCAATTGAATCTTTAGATTTTATCAAAACGAAATTACAAAATCTCGTTCTCAAACGATACTATGATCTAAGTATATGTGAATACAAAATCATATTTTATCTACCCGAAATTACTTAAAAATCGTTGATATATTATAAAGCCCTTTGTAATCTTTCTACGCGGTCGAATAACTCTAAGTAAGTAAGAATTAGCAAATATTGATGACATTTTTGCGAGCGACACACAAATGTGACCGACATTTTCTCATTCGCTCCAATTTGTAAGCATTAATGTGGTCAAGGGGAATCACAGCCGGGGGAGCCCATAGAGATTCCCAATAGTCGGACTGGCGTGGCATAAAAACGACGGTACACGGCGGCTTCCTATCGACGGAGTGCTCTCACGTATATAGCTGTCGCCGGACGGCAAATATTTTTGGCGCCAACTTTTTCCGCAAAGGCCTGTTAGCATTGCGCGAAGGCCTGCGAGGCTGGCCGCGTGCGTGCGTGCCGTGCTCGAGCGCGGTGATTATTGACCGAAGGCATTATCGACGAGCATACGTATAATACGCGGCCCGACGCGACTCGCAGCGACTATGAGCGATCGACCGGCTCTCCATTCAGGAAGACGCTCGACCTGGCCCTCCAGGCTAAATAATCGGCGACGTCGTTTATCTTTGAAACTGGCACCGATTCGTGCCGCCTGCACGCGCGAATAAATTTGTATGTAAATGCACAAGAAGCATCGAGAAAGGGAAAGAGAAAGGGAGAGCGAGACCAATCCACGTGACGCGATCACCAATTTGTGATTAGAAAGATAAGATTTTACTTTGTTTCCAAGTTTTTTAATATTTAGATTTAAATTTTTGGAAATCACTCTCTGCGTAGAATACATTTTTTTGACGACCAATTGAAAAAAAAATTACAACTTAATATGAATTTAGCGAGATGTGTAAAATGTGTATAAACAGCATTAGAACTTGATACAGTACGTTTCGTATTGCGAATCAGTTGGTCGGGATAAAAAATCAGCATTCTCTTTGTTATCGTTACAAAGAATGCGATTCTTATCAGAAGCGCGCGATGTCGGTTCATACGTTTGATCGCCGTTTTATCGTCTTATCGCACGGTGGTAGACGATTCGTGCCACACGCACGATCGAACTAATAATAGTTGCGATAATAGTAATAATATATAATACAACTTTATGGCGCGAACGAACGAGATAGTGCGCAAATAGATATCGGATAAAAAAGCGCGTTTATCGTACGATCCGCACGACACGCTTTACCATTTTTTAAATTACTCATATAGTCAACTGTGGTTCTATTATTGGCAAGATAGAAATTTTTAATTTTTAAATAGTGCGATAAAACTTATATTCCAAACTTAATAAAATCTTTGAAACGATTATCGAATTCTCTAGAGTGATATTTTCAAGTTTAGTCTTGACTTTCCGCTTAATTTTGTATGGTATATTCGTTCACAGTTCCTGTTTTGTCATCAAGTTTATACTTCTGATCCATGATTGCTAAAAATTCTAGTAAGCCATGTACGGTCGGTGGAAAACCAAATTACTTAGTTATATAAGAAGCCTTCTCGATCTTTGAAGTCCAAGAAACTCTCGCTCGATACTTCGTTATTCCGGACTTGTTTTCCTTGCCATTGCACTTTTATTGATTCGTGAAATGCCCGTAAATCTATTAACGACTTAATTAGCGACTTACAATTTAATTATCGCTCGATTCCCATTACGCACTGAGAATGCTGACTCTAATTCTCTGCGGCGATGAAACTGTAATCAATATCTGCGTGTGTCTGAGAGGACTGTTGTAACATTCTTCGAGGAATTTTCGTAATTTTGGGTCGAGGTGATCGAGATCTCGCGCAGAACGCGATTCTCGTATAGAGTGTATAGTCACCAGATAAATAAATACCAGATACGTAGTTCGAGATAAAACTAGCCACGCTGGTGGTCGATCAGCTGTGCGGTTAACCGATATATCGAGAAATTACGAGTACTGGAAAATTATTGATCACACGACTTGTGCATTATGCAACAAAGGATTCACTAGACTGTTCCATCGATGAAGACGATGGAATTTTCATCAACCTCGTTATCGTTATGCCCGCGTAACAGTTGAGATTACGTTAATTAAAACGATAATTATCGGTGTTTTATACTTAAGATGTAGAATGTCTGGATATCGGATAAAAAAATGCTCACAGATAAAGAATAAGAATCTTTTATTGTAAAATTTTGTAACGCACTGAACAGCTACATATAAATATAGGTACAGTTTGCATAATATATAATTTTGTAAACCACAAATACACACACACACACACATTAAATATTATTTGCGCTGGGGTAATTGAAAAATATTTTTGCGTTAGGATATTAAAAAATATTAAAAACACATCGAATTAATAATACTTCAATACATAAAAATTGGAAATTTTAATCTTATAAATTATTTTCGTAATGTTAGTCGAAATGTCGATTATCACGAACGGCCGGGCGATGGAAAAATTTCGTAAGCAACACTGTGTATGTATTTCGAAAGTCCTCCACATCCAAATTTTACCGCACCTTGGCCCTTGGAGTAAACCGATCGAAACAGAGGGAGAGTCGCATTCCACCGGTACAAGCCGCCAAGTACAAGTGCTCCGCAAACACGGTAAATGTATTTATAGAGGGAACGACGTACGACATCTTGCCCGTTCTCTTTGCTTCTCATCTCCGTCCAAGTGTAGACCCGCGATCATCGAGTTCAGGACGCTCGTCATTCACGGATTCAGGCAGGTTATTTAAACGTAGGAGGCCGCTTCCGTTGTTGTCCTTCCTCTCAATTGCGTTTTCTACGAAATATCGCATTGTGCTCGGTTAAATACGGCATTATCTTCAGATGTTGTGTACGGTAAAGCGGTAACGGAAGGTAAACGGGATCGAAGGGTGAATTGAATTTTAAATTGAAAACTTGCCCGCGCATTCTCTCGGTGCTTCTACTCTGTGCGACTCACCTACTTTTACTACTTTTACTTTACTTTACCTCGTTGCATTACTAGGAAACAGTTACTTTTATGCACAACCGTTATACTTTTCTCCTGTGTTTCTATGTGTTTCTAACTTTAATCCGATTCACCCCTTACTTTCCGTACGAGCAACGTTTCTGCCACTTTACTGCATTATATCGGCACGGCTATCTCCAGGATCTAGATAATAGATTTAGATAATTTTTAAAGCACTTTGATTTTTTTCCATCGTTATCCCAAGATAGATATATGTTTGAGTCGCGATAAATACATATGAAACAATCGTACGAATTAATACGCGAAGTCTGACGGTGATGGCTTCGCAATAAACTTGTAATTGGAAGTTTCTCTGCCATCTGTAAAATTCCATTGAAGTAGTAAACACCGTTCGAACAACGTTCAGATGGATTGCATAATTTTCCGAGACGAGGCGTCGTGTTTGCCGCGTGTAGCGCACGCGTATAAGTTCACGGTGTGCACGCGTATGACACGCGACGCGGCATGAAGATCTGCCTGCTTCCTGTACGTATATCGGACTTTCTCTTAATTTGCATTCCGATGTATGCCTCGGATATTTGCTGTTTTGATTAGAGTATGAGCAATTCTACGCGCAAATCTCTTGTCTTAAAGGTATCTCAAAGACGAACGAAACATACGTCGACCAGATCATTATGTCGCGTCAGCTTCGACATAGTGATGACGCGTCACCGACTACTCATATACTATGTTTATCAATCGCTCGTTACTGTTGTTCGCAGAAATAGTCTTGCTTGGGATACCAATTCATTTCGACAAGATATTAATCCATAAATCGTCTGAATGACGCATGGAATAAAAATTATGCTTTTTTTTTGCCAAGTTATGCTGTCATACATAAAACATGTTAGTATATTAAGGCTGCAGACGCAAAAAAATTCAATATTCACACACGCGCAAGAGAAGTATCTTTTTATATCTATTTAATATTTTTTGGTTTCTACGATTTTCAGTACGTCTGATGATTCCTTGAATTCTTTGGTTTGCCTGGAGATTAGTGTTGTCCGCGGCGCGAGTTAAACATTACTTTAGAGAGATCATCGTTAACTTTATAAATTAGCAAGTGCCTCGCAATATATCACAATAACAAAAAACTAAAGGGGGGCGATATATTATGCGGGTATATGTCATATATATGATACATTTCGTAATGCTATATTTCTGACGATGCACGTTAATCGTAGACTGCCAGATAAGCGATACTTTATATCCTAAATATTAATTTATTGCGCTTTGAAGTAGATGTCTTATAGAGTAGCGAACGAGTGGGAAAACGTTTCCACTGCAGGCCGTAAATTACGATGACGTAATTTTGATTATATATATGTCTGAGTAAAATATTGTCTTCGCGTGACTTTAGTGCATTTCTATTAAGTTCCATATTTCTCGAGTGATATTTCTCGTTATCAAATTTTACAAACTTGAATATGACACACATTGACAAATATTTGAAGTATATTTGCTACATGATGTATTTTAACATTCAGTTCCTTTACGTCGTCTTTATACACGAGCAGTAACTAGTAGTATCAAAAAGATACGGCAATTTTTATCGTATACGCAAAAATTATTTATTAAACTGGATGGTTCTGTTTCCATAATAATCTGATGTTAATTTCTCAGTTATCAATATGCACTTCCATTTCCAGTGCGATATTATACAATTAAGCTTCAATCGTTTCGTTCAATAGATTCAGCTGAAATTGAGTTGGCAACGGAAACTTATTTGACTAATGACAGCTTCCCGCTAATGAGAACGAAAAATATCTTTGACAGTACGCGCGGGAGAATGATCGGGAAGATCGCGTCTAGTCTTGGAATATCGACGGTGATGTTCCAAGGACGCGTCTACCGAAACGCACGTTCACGCAAGATTATCTCTACGGTATGCTTTCTCACTGTCTCGGCGAGGGCAAAAAGGTGCCGTCGGTGGTTGCTGACTGGAAGAAAGCGGTGGTGGCGACGACCGGGAGAAGGGCAGCGTAGAACGCAGGCGTCGAGAGAAGAAGAGCACGCGAGATGAGCTGGGCGGAGCGGCGCGGCGTTGCACTCCAAACAAATAATCTAGGACATCTCAATCCTGTCAAGCGGCGGACGTCGCCTCCTCCTCCTCTTTCACTCTCGTGCAACCTCGTTCCTCTTCCTCGTTCCTCGCGGCCTCATCTGCCCGACGATGATCCGTGGCCAGTCTCCGGCGTACGTACTGTCACGACGTGTTCGCGAGAGAATCGACGAAAGCCCTGAAATCGTCGTAAATTATTGTGCCGCGGACATGTGGCGTTTAGCTCGGTGTAATTGATTGCCTGTACCTAGGAGGCCCGGGCGAGAGGGCCGAGGACCCCGGGGGTACAGCCTCGAGGCATAAATTATAATTGAATTAGCCTGAGTTCTTAATTAGACCGCTGGAGCGAGGACCCTCGACCCGCTCTCTCTTTACAACTCCGTGCCGCGCGCGATCCCCTTTTCACCGCGTCTCTCTTCCCGCTGTCTTGCCTCGGCAACGCTCTTCGTTCCTCGACGTGCTTTGTCCACGTCGTTGTCCGCCTCACCTCTGTCCCGTTCGCCTCCCGCGAGATAATTTACAACGGGGGCGTCGCTATTGCATGTCTGATGCGCGCGTCTCTTTCTCCGTATCTTCCTGTTTTTGTTTCTCTCGGTCCTTTCCACGGCGCCGAGCCTGGTACCGGTGGCGGCGTAAGAATCCTTTGTGCAAGATGGCCGCTGAGGATATCTATGCTTTTGCGATCCCAGAATCCTTTTCCTGGTGCCTCTGGCTTCGTCCGGTTCTCCAATCGCCAAGGCAGAAAGTGGTGGTGGCGGCGGCGGCGGTGGCGACGACGGCGACGGCGGCGGTGGCTGCTGAAGAGATTGCTATTGTTTCTTTCTCGCCGAGAGCCCAGCTCGTTCGTACTTTACGAGCAGAACTCACTCACGCCGGACTGTAATGAATTACGAGCGATATCTGCGAAAGAGAGCTAAGATCGGCGAAGTGAGAAGTTTGGTAAAGTAACATACTGAAAGAGAGGAGGAACCACGACAATCAATGTAGAAGAAAAGAACACACATTAATTTGTAGATTTACACGGATGACATTTCCAAATATATCAAGATTATGGAATAAGATAAAATAATTAAGCTTCGGAAGAATCATGAATATATTTATAAATCAATCTGTGCTTACATCATAAGCTTTGAAGAATCTTTTGTTCTACAAAGAAGAGTAAAATCGCACGGGTAAATTAAGAGCTTGATGTATTATTCCGAGGAGGAAAGACTCGAGCGAACTTAACGAGCGTCACCGACGACGATTACCGTCTCCGCGACCGCGGATGCACAATCGCGAAGGCATGCAATTAACGTGATATCGATCCGAATCGCGTGGCGCGGCGGCGGCGGCGGCCATCGGGCGCGGTGCCCTCGCGTCGGCAATCTCTTTCCCAGCTCCGACTTAAAGCCCCGATCGTAACTCCAGCTTTTATCGGGAAGATTCGTTTCCGCCGGCGCGTGCAAAACAAACGGCGACGCTCGCTGGTATACGCGAAGCGCATCCGCAGCAACCCTGGATCCTCTCACTCCTCCAAGTCCCTCTCTCTCCGCGCGCTCCTCTACGCGTATCTACGCTTTCCGCGCTCGTAAAAGGAACGTTTATTATCGCGCGTGTCCCGCGATAAGCGTCCTGTCCAGCCGCCTGTGCTTCGTCCTGTTGTCCGAGAGCACGGACGCCGGGACAAGGAGCCTCGTTCTTGGATTTCTGAATCGTTCGTCTGTGCAGCGACGTTTCACCGAGCTTGAGTTCAAAGAACACTCTTGTAAATTATGCAAGCGCTTTATTCCCCATTCCGCTTCCCGGTAAGCAATCTCGCGAGAGAAGGCAAAATTAACATTTACACGTAAGGAATAAAAAAAGAGCGACATCTTTTTAATTATACAATTTTTCTAATAGGGTAGTTTATTATACATGTATATTTTTTTACATTAAATTTGTCTGGCTTGATAATAATTCTAGAAAACATATTTTCAGTCTGTTAGATCGTTAATTTTGGCCGGGTGGATGTGCGACCGTTGATAATTAATTTCTACGTTCGGCGAGATCGCATCGGCCGCACGTAGCGCCCGGCGCGTACGCGCCGGCGGATTCCTAAGGTCGTACATCTTGTTCCTTCTTTTTTGGCCGGCGAACGTAGAGAGAATCGGAAAGCGAGAGGAAGAGAGGGGTAAGGGTGCCCCCGTGGTTAAGAATTGCGGGCGGTAGCCGTTCAGACGATGCAAATTCGAGACCGAAAACATTCGCGATGTATAATTCATCGCGCTGGTCCGCCTACACGCGATATTACGCGTGCTCTCGTGACAATGACACAATGTTTGCGGTTACACAGAGAACGTCGTCGCATGCGTACGTCGTAATCGCGTGCAAAGTGCGACCAAAGCGCGCCTCTCGTGATGTTAACAATGAGTCTTGAATGAAGTCTTTCGAATTGCGCGCGCGCGTCATAAAGATTTAGTGCTGCCGAGAGAAACGAACGATTTGATATATACTTTTATAAATCGTTGAATAATTAAAGTGTGAAAATATACAAGTATTTTTCGTTATATCGTTTTAAAGTTTTCTATGACATTCAGTGAACTTGTAAGAAATTATATGCGTTACATCTCCATATATTTCCACAATATTACATTTTCATAAATTATTCATTGCTTTGAGATGTCATGGAATTGTCAAACATTAGTATGGAAAGTATCAAAAAAGAATGGCAAGATCTGACGAACGCTTGAGGACGGTAAATATCTAGAAAGATTGATAAAACCGCAAAAATAATATCTCTTTTTTACATTCTCTTTTCTCGTATTCTATATAATCTTATTTCGAAAGTGTACGCGTAAATTCATTGAGTGTACGGGGAAGAGTTCGGGCGACAAAGCATTTCATCAAGCGAGTCGCGAACTCTAATGGCTTAAGTTTTCCCGATGCGCCACGCGAGTATCCGAAGGAAAAGCGATGCAGGAGGAAGGGGACGGGTGAGGGGTGATTTCACCAAAAACGGGAAGAAGACCGTGTTCGCGAGGGTTCGGGAACAACGACCGAGTCGCCATCGGAATCCGGGTGCCAATCGTTGAACCTGAACAAACGGAGCAATCGGCGATACGGATCGTAAAGCCGTAAAAGCAAAAGTATCTCGACTCAACGGCTCCCGATATACGTGTAAGCACTCACGTCGACGTCGGATCGTCACCGTGGATCGCGGACGGTGCACTCTCCCACAGGGTATACGCATACAGAGGCATGCGTGTACAGCGAACGCCGGCGAGCGGAAACACGGTGCGTATGCACCACGCGGGAAGAAAAATACTTCTGCTTTCTCTCCCCTCGGATCTTACGTATCAAACTTGCACTATAAAAACGCTTTGACGAATGGAATATCCGCTTCGCAGACGAATGTTTCGTCGGAATGTCGAGTATTTCTTTACATCTGTTTGCGCGGCGCCTGACGGATTTACCTTACGCACAATGGCGCGGAAACTTATGTCGCGATTTGAAACACAGCTCCATAGTTATTTTTTTCTTCGACGTAGACAAATTTTATAGATAAGAAGCTACTGATACGTTATTTGCAATTTTTATTATCTGCAAATATATATATAAATTTGTTAGGATACGCAACAATATATATATTTGTTTTTCATAACTCAAGTTTAGTATTTCTTGGTTACAATTGAAATAAATAATAATATTTTCATGATTCAAGTTGTAATAACATGTCTTTTAATTAATTTAACATGTTGCGTTTAATTCGAGATGCGAAAACAGTCGCGCGAAGTCCGCGACTGTCTGACTAGTGCGGAAGCTATCTACTTGTGTACATCCGATCGTCTGATTCTTGTCTAATTCGGAATATCCTGCAGCAAAAATTCCCGCCTGTTATCAAAACATAGATACATGTAATTGCTTTTCGCAAGTACATGTAAATTTCGGCAGATGCATGCGCGCATAAAATTTTATTTAATTACGGTTGACAGTCTTACTCGGCGACGTATTTTCGGTGACACGATATGCGGATGTTGACTATTTTGGGAATTCCATTGGGAAATGTACCTGTTTATCAGGGATTGCCCGATGATGTCGGATTCTCTTCCCCATATTTGTTGCAATTAACACGATTTCGAGGTACCCGTTTTATGACCGAGGGAACTGGCGTCGCTTATTTCCTATGTGTAATCGCCGCGCGATTTAATGACATGCGTAGCGCCGGATATTTTAGCACTTGTTCCGGAAAGCCAAGCGCAAACAGAAATCGAAATTGACGAGTGACGGGACGTGTGGAAAGGAAAAGGATACCCGTCCGAATGTCGGCGGGTACATACATCGGTAAGCGATTCGGCTGCTCCGGCCGTGTTCGCTTGTTAATGGCACGGGAGGATCCTGTCGAGAGAGATCCCGCTAAGGAGTAGCGGTGTAGAGCTTGTTGATAAAAAAGGAGCAACGGGAATATTTTCTCGTTCGCCGTCCCCGCGCACCCTTGAGCTAGTAAAGCTAATTAAGAAATAAGTCGGACCACCAACGTTGGTAGATAATTTGCATGCTGCGGTACGAAGATCGAATAACACGATATGAGGTATTACTAATAATTACTAATAATATCGCGTAGATATTCCGGGACTCTCTTAACATTTTGCGATGCTATCTTTTTCAAAATGATAGACGAGAATTGGCTGGAACATCACTTTCCCGGAGAATCAGAAAAACTTGACAAACTACAAGTAAAAAAATAAAATAAAATCTATTGTAACGAAAACAAATAAGAGATGACCAACTAAAAATTAGTCTGCCTTAATTGGAACAGAGATTTCATTTTTCGACGTTTCGTCAGAGTAAATTTTGCACATATCTAAAAATTAGTGTCAATTGCGGGATTACTGACATAAATTTTCTATATCCCGCGAATTCAATCTAATTTCAACAGCTATCCAATTTGCATTAACGATTATTGTATATGGAATTATGTTGCGGCGACATGCTCAAAACGGGAGGGGCCAAAGTTATCGCCAATACCATCCGTGGCATCAAAGTTATTCCGCCACGGCAGACCACCTGATCGCGGTTAGATGATTGTCCGTGAGTATCGGAGCCAATTAGCAGCGGTCCATACCGCCGATTGGATACCACGTTTCCCCGCTGACTGTATTCCCGATTGGATATCACTCGGCCATGACAAAGTCCCTCCTGCAAGCGGAGAAATAGCCGCGGTACGTCCGCCTCGGACTGGTTCTACTCTGAAAGCAGGAAAGGTCTCCCCCTTCTCTCGCTCTCTTTCTCTCTCCGACTCGCTCTCTCGCCCGTGTCTCTTTCTTTCTCTTCGGGCTCGCCGACTATCGTCCAGTCGGTGCAAATCACTCACTAATTACATCTAAAATGACTTACACATGTGAGGCGGCCGACGGGAGCTATAGAAAGTAGGAGGAGACCTTCGCATCGACACGCCGCATCGACATTGCGAACACACACGCGGCTAATGGCGCTTGTGCGATTATGCATATTGACGGCCGGGGTCCCCGTCCCCGGTACGGCGATTGATTTCATCGCTAATTGTATCCAACCGTGTTGCTCGTTATCGGGAAAGGTGCCCCTCTTGCACCGTTTGTCTTGGCTGCCGTGAGTTACACATCAGCTACAAATGGCGCGCGAGCACGGCGTTTATAGCGACGTTTTAATTAGGTCGGTTAATAGCGCTCGCGAAAGTGGGTCGTTCATGAAGACAATAAGTGTATCGCGATTTTGAAGATTACCGGCACGGCGCGCGCTTCTCGAGCAGCCTCTCATCTCGGCCGAGTACACCGAGTTATTAAACTGGAGCGATTCTGGTCGGTCATTTCACGGCGGCTTAAAATCGCTTCTCAACTCGATATCTCCGGACTACCTCTCGTCTGCACGGGCCGCCAGGAAGCCCTACGAGTGCTCTTTTTTTCGCGCGAATCGATAAGCCCCTATTAACGGTGTAATTATCTGCCTCGCGTAATTAGAAGTAAATTAACTTTCTATCGTTTAAAGCGTTTAAAGAGGATATAAAAGATTATCGCAACGTAAATGAAGTACTTAGCGATCGAAGCGTCAACATATCTCCGACACATCTGCTCATATTTTGTATCTCTCCTACAGAAAAAGAATGTGATTATTGAATTAGCATTAAATTTTCGCTACCATAATAACATGCTGTTTCCGTTTTAATTTGATGGCTACTGTTTTAATCATATTTCTATTAACAAAATTTTTAAATAGAGATAATTATTAAAAACATTTTAATTGTTTTAACGTATATTTGCAACTTCTTAGCTTGTGTTGCGTATCTACTGACTTAGTCGTAGAGATGATACTCTGTTAAGAAGATCGCTAACAAACATGACGTTCCTCATCATCGGCGAAGTCTGAGGACATTCTTGATAAAAATTCGATATCGTATCCCTTTTCTGGGGTAAGTAAACATTCGATTGTTCGGTGTTGATCGCGAGAACGACGTCGAGCGTAGATATCGCGACGGTTGTACGTTAAGACATTGACGTAACACGTTTATTTCGGGCCCGCGCCACTCAAGCGATTCCACGAAATTCCCGCGCGTACGATTACACGGATTCCATCGATGACTTCGCGAGTCTTATCTTACGTACTCCCACGCAGTCGTTATCAGCTATTCCGAGGTATTGCATTCGTGTCGAGAATATTTTTCCCCCGCGCGCAAACGACCGCGATACTTGAAGTCAATTATGACTGTAGAGCGTAATTACACCACACGATGCATAATTATTTGCCTAACTAAAGTTTTACACGATAAATAAATATCGCGAAGATAATTGTCTTTTGCTGCGTTTATCCTGCGTCTATTCTTCTCTACATCTCTTTAATCTCTCTCAGGCATTTATATTATTTAATAAGGTTTTAATTTGAAGATAGATTCCTAATGGCTTCTTCTATGTTCGTAAGTATAGTTCGAGTGATTTTCGCGCTTTTTCAATCTGCTCCTTGCTATATACGTATATCTCGGGTCATTCAGAGTTCGTCTGATCAAAAGCGAAATTAAATTCTCTTCGACCATTGGCCAGCTAGCTCTCATTAAATGCGGATCGTAAAATTTCCGCGGACGTTTCATCAGCAACTTGATTTAAATCTTCCTCCTTGAGAGCATTTTTCCGTCCTCATGGACGTCGACGGCACGGCATTGGCTTATCCCCGACGCGAACGACCGACTAAATATAAATTTAATCGGTGGATCGTTGCCCGAATCGATCGAACGCGGCGAACTGCTGTTCCCCGGTGACTCGGGTTGCTGGGAGAGTGCCCTAAAAGTGCGCCTTCGCTGTTGTCTGGATTCGCGTCGACTAACCAAGTTTCGTATGACTAACCTCCGCTGACTCATCCTCGTTCGGTGCCGCGCGCGAATGGAGGAAGATCCGTCGCAGACGTATATTTTGGCAGGACCATTTTCTCCCAACGTCATTGTACAATACATTCTCATCTCGGTAATGCGATATTTACCGAATACGTCTTCATTCATCTGTGATTTTTCGTCCGGACCGTAATGACCTGGGTCTTTCGATCGGAATCACTCGGCGATCTCGGCGTCGTAAGCGATCCTTGATCCGTGGAGACGATACTTTCCCGACGGTAGTAGCAAATAATAGCCCCCCTCGGTCAGCTGGTAACGGTAAAAAAATGGAAAGCCAGGGAGAGCAGTCGTTTTTCTCGAATCGTCAGAGCGTGCGCCTCTGATAGCGCCGGGGTTCCGAGAAAAGAAGCAGAGAGAAAAAGAGAGAGAGAGAGAGAGAGAGAGAGAGACGCGAAGAAGAGAAGAAATAGTGAGAGTTAAGTGATGGTGGGTGGGCGAGATGGTTATTTAAATGCCCATAGGAACCATTAGAGATTACGGTCCAACAACAAACCGCCGACGTGGTTGAGCCAAGTCGAACGGCGATATGTTGCTTTTCGAAACAAAAACTTTCCATAGCCCTCATACTTTTTTCTTTCCCTCCGTACCTTTTCCCCGCGATGGCACACACACGCGGTTTCGAATGCTTCTGCGTGAAATGCATTTGCGGATTGCGCTAACTGCCTGCGAATGCGTATAGCACGCGTCAGCATATCCTTGACCGTCTCTGTTTAAAAAAACACGACCGGATTATGACAATTATGTCTAATATGTTTAATATGATATAGACGTGCGTTCACTCATATAGTTGCGTCTTCATCGTCGTTTTCATGGCATGGCGGGATGAATTCGTAGATGAATCATATATATTCTCAGTAATATGATAACCAGCGACTCGATATGATATGCGCAACATTCTCTAGTTTTTGCAATCAACACCGAGTCACACAGCCGTGTATAAAATTAAGATGTAAATTGTGTCTCGCACGTCACTCGTGTTATAATTAGATTTTTTACATTTTTTCTCATGTCTCTATCATTTTAATTATATCTCATAAGATAACTCGTAATAATAGGTTAATAGCTTGTATTAAATCTCCATCTGGGTCGATCATATTAAAACGGGATTAGTTCAAAATTATATATAATTTTATTACAATCATTGAAAATTGAAAATAAAGTTACCTCAATAAAGTTAGTGACACCCAAAATAAATTCAAGTTTCGAAATATCGTTGCACCTGAAACTTTCTCAATAATACTTCGCGTGATTTACGCTGAAATACATTTTCGATTATCGCGATTACCCACATCGAGTCGTCGAACACGAAAGTATGTGCGACGATACACATAGCGGCTCCTCTTTTGAGAGATATCGACGCGTTCCCAGACGTCGGTCACAACGAGCGCGATACGTCGAGGAGGGCACGTTGGGTTATCGGCGACGAAATGAATTCCTAAAACTCAATTAACCGTGGCCTCTTTAACGGCCTCGGCTTAACGAACGACACGAAACGGGTAATGAATGGGTCGGTGCAGGATACGTCGGCTTTCCGATCGGGCCGAGCTATCCGTGGATACGTTCATTCGAAACCGATACCCGCCCTAAGAGCATCGAATGATCCAACCCTTTTAAGTAGGTCTAAGTAAAACGCTAGGAATGCAAGGGCTAGCTCGATGGTACTTCATCGGCGAGGTACAAGATCAGTTTCAACGGTGACTCATCGTGGAGTTCGTGGACAGCACCGTTTCAACGTCAATTTGTTTCACAAGTGTAAGAGAGTGTTTACGAGTGTATAAACGAGTGTCACTCGAATATCAGTTTAAAATATTTAAAAATTAAAGTAATGATTAAAGTAATAATAAAAATGAAGATTATCGTAAATTCAATACTAATGTCCTGAATTTGCAATAATAAATTATTTATGTTTTAACAGCAATAATTACAGAGAGAACGATTACCTACAAAATATTACAAATTTGAAATCTGGTATACTCTGTTCAGGATATATTTTTAAGATCAATGAAAATAAAATTATTTTTATTATAAAATGCAGTACCATATTGCGAATAAAAATTGAATCATTATTTTAATCGTTTAATACATAATTCCCTGCTTGCGCATGATTCTCGAGAATCAACAAATCACCGTGGACGGTTTTTCTTTCACAACGATGATATTCGCCCATCTACCCCTCGCTCTCATCCCGCCACTTTGTAGCCGTTTTTTCTTCGCGGGGGCGAGGAAGGGGAGAATGACGAGGAGCGTGTCAGAATGAATGTGACGCCGGCGGAACGTCGCGGCTTCCGAGCAAAAACTACGTCGCGTACTCCTCTCGCGTGGCTCCTCTTCTTGTTTGCGCTTTCTTCTCTCCTTCCTTATATTCATCTTCTCTCTCTTTCTCTCTCTCTCTCTCTCTCTCTCTCTCTCTCTCTCTCTCTCTCCTTTCTCTCTTCCCCGTCCGCGTCCCCGGCCGTGGTACACTTGACGCACGACAGTTCTCTACGTAGCGTTACAGGACGCGTTTAGTCGCTCGTCGTCTCCTTATCCGTTCTCCATAAACGCACGACGTCGACGGCTATCTACCACTTCACGTGGCACCAGCCTGGAGACACGAGTGAGTGTGCTCGTGCTGGTATTATAGGAGGAAAAAGTCAGGCTCGATCAACGAGATAGTTTGCGCGCCGTATCCTACGCTGGCATAGTTCCGACCACAGGACGGTCCGTGTTGTTTTGACTCTGTCAAGTGACGTGTCTCCGCGTCTGATCTTTTACACGCAGATTGTAACCAATCGTGGCCACCGTAATGGATCTATTATTACTACGAGAGTAGTAGCTCTAGCATATGCTACGTTAAATATACATATTTTATGATTCTAGTCAGCGTGCTAATTATATTCGAGTGTTTGTGGCTCGAAGTGCGAAGATATATTTTCGCATAAAGTGAAAATGACAAAAGCAACTGTTTACGTTAATTTTTTGTACTGTTAGTAATTATTAGTAAAAAATATTATCAATTTGATCAATCATGATAATTGATTGCACAGCAGGCGTGTTTTATACATTAATCATGATATTAATTAGCATAATTTACGTATCAGTTGCATTCCAGTTATGATAACTGATACGTGAACACTTGGAAGTTAAACTAGAATCAATTAGATTTTTCTCGGAAAAATGAAATATTTCGAGTAATAATCTGATGCACGTGTAATAGAATATTATTCATGTCGTAGAAAGCGTCGCGATGACAAATTCGATGATGGTCCGTGTAATCTCCTGGAATTCGGAAGTAGCCGCATGAAGTAAGCGGATTAACAGATATTCTTCATGGAAATGATGCGAATGACACATACTTAAATTCGGCAAAAAAAGCCAAATTTAAAATGTACAGTCGCGACAATTCCCGACTAGTCACCGGTCTTGGTCATTAGCGAAGCGCGCACATGTGGGTGAGTTCAAATTTAATTTTTTATACGAAATTTACAATGTACCTCAGATTAGATGTCGAAATTGTAAAAATTTTGATATTATATTGATATCATTGTTATAATTTGGAAATCTAAATTTTCTCTATGCGTGCATATATAAAAAACAAACGTGAAATATTTTTTATTTATATTAATATGATTCGGGAATAATCAGAAGGAAGTAAATTGATAAGATTTTTCTGAGTTGAAGGAGATTAGGCTTTTATGATGAATGCGATAAGACGCTTCTTTATTGACATAAAACGCTGTGGGATATTTGTCTCGCAGTCCTATTTTTAAGTATTGTAATCTACTAACGACTCACTCTAACTTCAAAATCTCTCTTGGGACAAATAAGACAACTTATAATTATATTTCGCAGCATCTCTGTCTATCCCAAATTTATGAAGCGTTTAGCGAAATTGTAAAATTGTTTCAATCAATTATCTTACGCATTATTACGGAGCAAATTTTTTTAGAAACGCGCCATTTTTGCGTATTAATCAAGAAAGAAAAAATCGTTGATCTGCAGATGTGCCAAGAATATGTGATTGCGGTTTACTATGATTGTGTATTGCGTCCGCTGCGCGATTAGGCCCGGTCAGTTAGCGGTCGAATTTACTGGTTCTAAATCAAATCGTGACCCGCGTTACGGGTTGATCTTGATCGCGACGCTGGGCGATGCGACGCATTGCCGCCACGATTGGTCACGACAATTTGCCGTGGCCGTCTGGGAATCCATTGACACGCGTGATTTGTCGCAATTTGCCACGGCAATGTAGGAAACATTTCGGGGCCGGCCTTTGTGACGCGACGCCAGGTGACTTCTTCCTTTCGGGGCGTTCGCGTAGATCGGCTCGTGCTGCATAGGCACTACAAAGGTAGTAAATCTCGTGGTTATCCTCAATGGAGACGTCGTCGTTTATCTGCCTTCTCGCCATAACGTTGGAAGGTCTATTGGAACGGTTTACTGAAAGGCTATTTTCAGCCTTTCAATAAGTAACGCCGCGATATAAAAGTTGATATTTTTATAATAGAACGTTAATATCAAATATATTAAATGACGTAAACTCGTTGAGATAGCTTTCCGATTTAAAAGAAAATTGCGTTACCCGAATTTATCCGGTTAACACGGTCTCGTAACTTTGTTACGTCTATACCAATATACATTGCAGCGTGGAACGATATGCCAAACGCGTCGCTCGATAGCAATTCATTTAGTTGACGACACAAACAAGTTCGGATGTACGCGCCGGGCAGTTTCGTGGACGACGACCTAGGTGATCGATTAGGTCGCTCATTAAATGACGCTGACAACGAGCACGATCATCCTCCGGCATGACATCCTCGGGATGTCGGGGGCCAGGGTGTGTAGTCATGCGACGAAATCCGTGTACGCCGCTTAGGCGACACAGGCGGTGTCCAGCTGAGAGTCATCGGCGTCGGGTCGGTAGTCGCGTTTTTCATCGTCGTGTCGGAGCCTATTCAAGTGTTGGCAGTTTTTCACGCGGCAGGCGACAAATATCCCCACCAAAATCCCCCTTTGGATGAGTCCTCACGTGGTCCGGGATGTCATGCCGGGTCGCATCCTCGCCGGCAACATTCACCGTGCCGATCCCGTCTCGGTGACTTACCGAGTCGCGTGTACCGAGTGATCTATCGAATCTACGATCGCGATCGAGCGCGAGTGTTTCGAAAAGGTCGTTCCGGAGAAGAGAAGTGATTTCGCGCATCAACGACTCCACTGTCGTTTCCTCGCCGTGCGAGGTGATTTAATTACCATTCGCGGTTTGTGCGGGCAGTTTGACGTCCTGTCAATAGTGGATCGATGTTATATCATTACAGTTTGGCATTCTATCGAAAGATTTAATGACAATGCGAATGACGCTTTCACTAGGTTTTAATAACGCTTATAACTGATAGAGTGATAGGTCGGTTTACCGGGGAACCACCGTTCTCGTGACTGAAAAGACTTTGCGTGTTACGTCAGCGTTACGATTAATGTAGATATCACGGCGTAATCCAGGTTAAACCTCTACTCGAAAGCTCACGGACTGTGGCTTCGATGGGTGTGCGACGGGAATTCATCGCCTGCACCTAACGCCGAAAAGGTATATAGGCTCGGTCGTGGGCTTTTCCCGCGGAGTTAATCTCGCGCGACTGCGAGTGCGACTGACGCGTCGTGACGACGTAATCGGCACACGGTTTACTTCGCTGAATTCCAACGACGATGTAACGCAGTGGTCGGCGTCACGCTGATTTCGAAATTGGACTAGTCGATCGGGACAGAAGTGCAATCGAGCCGAACCGAATCGAACCGCGCCGAAGTGTCATCGACCTGTCAAATGTGTCCGTCGCAGATCGTGCGTTATCCTATAACGGAAACCGCGAGAATTCGCGGCGAAACGACATGCTTGAGTCGTTATAGCGGCTAGCTGGTCGTAATTCGTACGATTTACAATGCATGGACTGAGATGACACACCGAGGCGGAGACTCGCAGCTATGTCTACGGCGATCGTTGGGTGAGTTACGGCGATTTCATTCGCCACGTTGACATGTCTCTCGCGTCGTCCTCTGGGGACATCCTTCGGATTCCAATCTATGGCCGATGAATCGGTAACGAAGAGGGACCCAGGGACATCGTTACTTTTATCGCCCGATCGTAATACTTTTCATTGCCACTGCCTCGTGATAAAACTTGGAGAAATTCTAGAATGTTTAGGATTGATCTCTCTTATGAAATCGCATGCTTATCATTTATTATATACTTTCCTCGAAAGAAAACGATAAGAAAGCGCGTGCGCTCGCGTACCTCTTCGGTGACTTCAGTATTCTTTTTTTACACTCGGTTATTAATGGATATCGGTGCAAGACGCAAGTAACGAGCATTAACTGGATGCTGCGTCACGAAGTGCGCCAGCGCGACGCGTGACGCGCGCATGCCGATCTTGCGTGTCGGAATTTGTCACGGTCGGATTTCACGACGTCCCGGAATTTCGCGACTCTTCGGAATTCCGTGACGTGGCCACGTGTGTAGTAACGCCAACCGCGCCAGAGTCCAGCTCGGCGCCGCGTGTGTACGCATGCATCCCAGCCTCCGTGGTACCACGCTATATCGGTATCGAGACGCGTGACAAGTCTCTCTTCCTCCTTTCTCACTATTGAGTAAAAATTACATCGATTTATTATTTAAATTTCTTTTAATATAAATCTATAAATTTTAGATAATATCGAAATAAGTAAAAGTGACGATTACGAATTATTGACGTATAAAATGATTCGCACGGTAAACCAAGAATATATCATTCGATGCTCGTGATTAACGCGAGATAGTCTAGGCTGGAATTCTTCGTCCTCGGCACTCTTTCCGTCCTGATGACACGCGAAACATCTCACGGACATCTCGCTCGGACATTTTTCCGCCTTACGTAAGACGTCCCGGGAGATCCGAATGTTAATATATCCTCGCGCCTTTCGACGCCGCACGCCGGCGCGCGGCGATTACCTTCATCGCCGTACACCGGCGTGTATTATCGCATCCGAGGTGATCCACGGCTCTTAATGAAACGGCTAGCAAGAGGTTGTCAGCGGGACGTCGTTGTGACTAAGTTTGCAATTATGTAAACCGGCATCCCGGCGCGAGTGGGATACTCGTACACCTTGGTTTAGAGGCGGTGGTCTTCGTTGATGTGAAAATTGAAAAATTGATATTGACGCTGCTGACGTAAATTAGATACTTCGGTATGTGACACGATACGTTCTACAAGTGGCTCTCAGTGTAGAAGAAGCGAGAGTGCCCGCCGCGCCGGATGGCGATAGATCAAACGTGATCTATTTATATAGATCCTTTCTCGTGTATAATACAAATATTTTTTCCATAATATTATAAGTATTATTATTTTTATTTTTATTTTTAAAGAAAGAGCTTTTTCAAATCATACCTATAGTAGACGATAATTCGCAATGATATTAATCACGGTACGTGATTAGACTTCTTTCTCCTTAATTTTCTATTCCGCAGGCCTGTCTTTTAGACTTTTTTTAGAGGCGTTTTATACAAAAGAATCTGTTAGTTTAATGAAGTATGAATCATTTATTCATATCCAGCAGCAATACCGAATCCAGTTGTGCATCGAGTCGCGTCGCACCGCTGCCGCAGTCGCGCCAATGCAATTAAACCTCGAAACCCGAGTCGATTGCGTATACACCGTACCGCACTCCGCGTTACGACCCGATGTATATCGCGCAAGGAGTATGATGAATGCACGGCAGAAAGTCGTGGCGAAAATCTGTATCGTCAACTGAAACTTATGTCTTCTAGTCACAAATTTTCTATGTGAACGGAGATAATTTCTACGTGCGGAGATCGCACATGCATTGTCCGAAAAATTAGATCCGATTGGCGTTTAATCGCAATTCTTATAAGGGGTTGCGTCACGAAAGAGGGGAAGACTGAAGATAACGATGAAAACCTGATATAGTTGAGAGATGAAGGACGCCATGCTCATTCGCGAGGACGCGCGTTCGACAGAGAGACAAAGCGAATGTTTTAAGTGGATTGGGGCCGCCCAAGCGGAATTCCACACGGTACACCGAGTGCATTGAGAGACGAGGTAGGCGGGATGAGGCGAAAGAAAGGCACGTTTGGTCCACCCCGCGGTACCACGGGCGAGCCAATAACCCAGTCGAATTAAAGCGAACGAGTAGCGAAAGTTCGTATACCGGCGCGGCGTGGCCGCGGCCGCGGCCGCTGTTTCACCTGTGTTCTGTAACACGAGATGCATTTGCATTGCGCAACTGCTTGCGGCGGCTCGCCGCATGTAGCTCGTATGTAACTGGGTTATCATTTACAACCTGCGGCGCGGCGCGCCGCGCCGCGTCACTATTCTACGATTCTCCAATGCACCTTTCCCACACACGCGTTGGTAATATCGTTGATTTTACGTGAGATCTCATTCGCGTCACTTCTTCGCAGGCTGAAAACGATATTTCTGTGCCTTTAGGGATAATCACTATAATCAGTATTAATTATTCACATTTTTTAATCTTGTTTTAAAGTTTGGACAATATTGTTGATGTCGTTTAATTATAGAGTTTACGAAAAGCGCAATTATTATCTCATTTATTCTTAAAAATATTTATAAAATTTTTACAGCCATATAATTTAAGGTTAAGAGGCATATGATTTATGCGGACTTAGTGTAATCTATTTGTGACATCTTTTTAGTCCTAATTACCCCGTGCACAGTTTCGCTTATCAGTTACAACTTATCAAATGCACCTTGTATTTTCAATTTGTGCGATTGGGAGTAATGACTGCGCGAGCTTACTATATAATCACACGAAATTTATTTGCATACATGATTGCTTAGAATCGCCGCAAATTGGATGAAACGGACTTATTGCATATTCCATTCGCGATCCCGATCGGTACTTTTAACTAACGGGTATATTTTTGTTGTTTCCAGGTTACCACAGCTTGCCGTTTTAGCGAAGATTTTGTGCCTCCTGATGGTGAGTATTTTCACATATAATCTTTTCATAACATTTATAGAAATTTTAGTCTCACTCTTTCGTGCTACGAATACATGCATTTTTTCGTAATAAGTAGAGAAGTAAGTTAGAGAAAATTATCAGAAAAAATGAGTGGCTATATATACTTATGTCATAGTTAATTAGTAATATCGCCTTGTTTCGTAATCCGTGAAGAATTGAAAATATTTATATTATTAAGATTATCGAGGAATCAAATATAAAAGTACGGAAAACTCAATACTGGCACTTTTATCGCGCTACGATCGGTTTGTAATCTTATCTTTTCGAACGCGACCGACATTTGTAGCACGAGCCAATTGCATAAAGGTAATCTGATGATCAGTCGGCCTAGTTTCGCGGACGGTAACGAGCGGCATAGAGTTCGTATTATACCGAGCCGCAGTTCCGCTGAAGCCGCAAAATCGCCTACTTCCGTGCTCGCGAACGTATGTAAAGATATACGGCGAGGATGACTGGGTCAGATCTGAGATATTCCCTGCACGGGGAGGTCGAGACCCGGGAGAATCGCGTGCTGAAACTCGTGCCAAGAATCAAGTAAATCGGCGATTACGTCGGCACGCACCTTACCTGCCATAGATTAATGATCGGCGCTTCCACTCCTACGCGTTTACAGGCACTGACAATTTATATGGCCGAGAGCGGCGGCTGCCGGCTTTGAACTCATCTTAACTCATTGCGGCGTACGTTCAATTTCCCGCTGTGGGCGCCGCGAAGCGCTATAAGTTTTGACGTCGCTTGAATTTTTTTAAGTACCTACGACGGCGTTCATTACGGAACCGTTAGCTTGCCATTGCGTTTTGATTAAATGCGTGCATGATATATCGAGTTGTTCTTTCTCCTTTGGTTCTCTCATTTCTAAACTGTCTATATATATGTTACAATATATACTTGAACGTACTTTAACATACTTTAACTTATCAATTTTTAGTTTATTAAATTGTTAATAAATAAACTGATTAGCCACATTTGGATATTAATGCACTAAAAGTAATTTATTCGATTATTGATTAGTAAAAAACCTAGATTGTTAAATTATGATAATCTCGATTTGATAACAAAATAATTTTCGTCACTGACCAAATGTTTTTTGAACTTAAATATCATACAATATGAATCATTGAGTATTGTAGAGATTGGGCTCGCATGGCACTCGTCATTTATTACGCTTTCGAAATTGATGAAGATCTATGCTCGACTTCCCAAGATGATAAGGACAATTCGCGCGACAGTCTCATCGACCGGAGACTCGAATCGTATTTAAATGAGATTTATGTATCCTCGATACCGGTCTTGAGCGGTGCAGTAAACGGTTCGCTGGTCCAATAAATAATTAAATAGATGGTCGGCTTAATCGCGAGCGATAAATTTAGATGTCGCCGGTTGGAGTAACCGCATGTGGCAAATCGCGACGAGCGTATCCCGAGGCTATCGCCTTGACGATACGTTTGTTAGGTGAGAATTTAATGAACAGCCAATATAAAACTGCGAGGAGCTATTTGTGAGCTGACAATTGTCATCATTCGCTCGCTCGTTTCCTTATTGTTTGAAAGTCCTGCCGATTAAATGATAATGCGAATATCATGGTGATGATGCGGAATCAATTAGCGTGTCGAATTTTTATACGCGGCGCGTCGCGGACGAGCGCGATTATACTGCGTACATTTGCAACACAGAATTCAATATAGAATTTGTTGCGTGCGACAACGTCATAAACAGTTTCTGCGAAAGTATATATGATCTACTTAACTTTGTATGTTAAACTATAGAGAAGCTATCAACGGTGCTACCAGCTCTATTCGTCTCTTGGGCTATATATGGGCTATATACGTAAATACGATCCACCATCTCACGTATTAAAAGGCTCGTGTTACAGAATCAGGGAACTGCAATAAAATCCTGCAATGCGAATTTAATTGCTCTTCCCGTTCGCACATATTACTGTTCGTCGCTGTATGTACGTTCACTATACGGCGGTGTTATACCACAGCGGGATTTCCTTGTGATAAATTCTAAAGTAAACGTGTATAGCATTTGATTCTGACGCGTAATGCGCGAAAAATGTGAGCATCAAGAGTAATCAATTTAGAAATATTGACATTTAACTGCAAGGACGTGTTGCACACAATTTAGTATCATAATTTAGATGTTCATACATATTAACGAATTCCGTACAAAATTATAACTTATATTAGAAGAAACGCGTCATACATACCTACGATATCAACGTTCCTAATGTCACGTCTATTATATATGCAGATTCATGCGTCATTCGAGTATCGTGATTGTTTGATCGTGGTGTAAGCTTTCTACTTCGATGTTTGTCGGATTAACGCTCGTTGCATCGGCTATCATGGCATTGTCGGCGCCACTTTTGATATATAAACGAAACGCCAGTTTCGGCGACTATTAATGGATGGCTCGTGTCCGCTCGTTAACGAGATCTCTGCCATCAGCGTACAACCATCACCTCCGAGTGGCCGGCACGACGACTCTCCGTCTTCGTCCGACACGACGCATTTTTATCCGCGCGCGTCTATCGCGGGGAAGGATCCGCGCGGGCGGATCAAGGAATGACTCGATGTCGTGATATGTGAACCGACCGTAAAAGCGTTCTTCTCAAGCGGCCGTGGAAGAATTTCGACGTTCTTAACGACTCTCCGTTCGGTCGTTGTTCTGAAAACATGCCACGCGAATTCTTATCCCGCCAGCTTTGTCGTTATATTCAACGAGAGATAAACTATCAGATAATTCGCGACGGATAATATAAAGCGCGATTCTAATTTTGGACCGAGTTGCTTTTTTTCCTCTTTATAATCTCTTCATGTTTGCACCTCTCTCTTTTATTTAATGTAATATGCCAGCGAATAATTAAATATCGCAGATAAAATGTAATTTATAATTCCGGACTGAAGAAACACTACCATAAAACGGACATTTTGAATATTCATAAATCTTGGATTTTATATAAATTGTAAAATTGATTTGATTTGAGACATTAGAAGCACTGCTGTTGAAGTCATTTGCTAATTTTTTTTCTTCTGGAACGTCTTGATTTGCGATTCGTTTAAAGAGATTATTTGAGCATCTTATATAAAGCAACTTGCCAATTTCTTTATTGGCGTGGCTAAGAAATTTTGGAATATACGGGAGGCTTTTCTAATTGCAGGTGGTGATGTGCGGGGCGGTGCCGGCGATGGTGCGCTCCGTGAGTCTCTACTCGACGTGCAGCAGCGGCAATGTTACCGTAATAGGCCGCTCGATCAAAGCCATGGGACGCGACGATCACAATGCACCCTACCGTAAGTAAGACCGCAAAAATCATTATGCCTCACTTGTTGCTAATATAATTTAGATGCGATAGATAAAACATTTATTTTAATGAAGAGTACCTACTATTTTGTGGCTGTTATAACACTTTGTTGTTTTTTTTCCGAAATATCTTCCAAATTTTGCGGAAATAATTCAAGATATTTTTGTATCCATTATATTTCCATAATTTTTTTACATTTTATAATAAAAAGATGCTTTCTTGAAATGTGATTAAATCATTAAAATAAATTTCTCTTTCCGAAAGATTTCTCTTATCACAGCTGTGAAACTTGCGAATACTTAGCTTAAGATAATACAAAATTTATTAATTATATTGTCAATTGATTATTAAATGCTCTATATGTTTGACATATGATTTGCATACTAATTATCTCTAAAGTGAAAGAGATACTATGGTACTCGTAGTATAATAAGACTATCTGGAATAAGATAATTAAATATGTTAATCGAATCGAGTTAGCATTTCTTTATCATTTCGATAGACAGTTTTGCCCACAAGAAAAGGATTTTTATCCGGGTACGATGCAGTAAAGAATTTAATTTATTGTGATTCTTATCGATCGACCTCGGTAGGTCAGGAACCTTATCTCTCTCGTTTTCGCTATCGAATGTCTCTACGGCGGGGTCTTCCGGGATGAATTTCCATTTTTACGAACTAATAATTGCAGTCCTATTTCCGCGAACAGTGCGTCGGACGCACAAATATCGTAGAAGAAATAAAAGGAGTAAAAGAAGACGGCCACTGAGGAGTCTCGATGAATTACGACGTACTTTTATCCCGTCTTGATTGTTTTCGGCTAGACACTCTCGTCGTTTGCTTTATCGTGCACGGAATGTATCTCGCCCGAATTTCTATTTATTGGAATCGGTTTTACGAGCGGATTGTTCAGAAATAAAAGAATTTATCCTTATTTTTCGAAAGGTTGAAAGGAGATATTCAATAAAATATACGGGACATTTACATAAGTGCTCGCTTATCTTCCACCTGTATTTTATCTCTTTACACATAAATCCGCCATGAAAGCAACGCTTGTTTATGAACAGGATGTTATGATGTTGATGATGTATTTATTAAACGTTTGTTAAACATTTGTATCCCTGGTTAATGTCCGGTTAAACCGCGCAAATCGCTGACACAGAATTATGATGAATAAACGCCTCTCTCTTGTTTGTCTCGCACAACTCGCTCGTTCACGTTAATTTGCCGATGACCCTAATAACAGTCCAAAGTCGACTCTTTTCAAACGGAGGTGGCTAATGAGATTTTGGAGTCTGAAGTTATTAATATCTGAAGAATTGAAAACTGAGAGCTCTTTAACTTTATATATATCACTTATTTTTCACACATATTTGTGCAATAAAACGAATTTAATTCGCGTATGAATTCTTTCTTTATTTCACGCAGCGCAATATGGTTCTATTGTCAAATTTTGCCAGTACGAGATTTTGTAAAGAGCCGCTAATATACTAGGAAACTCTGTATCATAGTTTAAGTTTCATTAACTTCCATACGATTTCCCTCACTGCCAAAATGCTCCTCCCGCAGCGGTTGTTCTCGCAATTTCGCGAGTCCGCGAAAACTTTGCGCGTGATATCTCGGACGAAACGAGCGAACGGGCTGTCCGCCCTACACGCGGCGCGAGTACGAGGCGGTTCCTCTTGAGACGATTGCCGGCGAGGTAGGGGACGAAAGGAAGGTTCGGAAGGAGGGAAGAAGGCGCTCGCTTGTGCAAACAGAGGAGCCAGTTTTCGCGCCGCACGCTGCGCGTCGCGTCTGCACCTCCCCGAGATCCATCACCTTTGCGTACCTCCTCCTCCTCCTCCTCCTTCTCCTCCTCCATCTCTTGCCCCCTCTTGCCTCCTCCTACCTTCTTGCTTTTTTTTGCCTCCACCTTTTCCCTCTGTTACTCTGCTCTCTCACCTCTCACGGCACTCAACTGCCGACAACGAGCCTCTCCTGACCAGCGATTACTCAAGCCCCTCTTGCGACTTGGAACGGCGCGGCGTGTGCTGCTGCACGGGGGGATTGAGACACTGTGAGAGAGTCCTTGAGGAGCCATGTACCAGACTTCGAGGAAGAATGCGCCATGACAGATCTTTGGAAGTCTGAAGTCTTCTGAAGCTCCGTTGTCGCGCAACGAATTGTTGTTGAATACCAGCTGATATCTGTTTTCTATTAAATATCAGATAAATTATCATATTGTCAAAATTCCATTAATTTATTAAACAAAATTAAAATCGTACAACGTACGGAGGCATGCCATCTCATGCACAATAGTGATTTTCCGTTCACATATCGGTACTAGTAAATAATTAAAAGAATTACGTAATAATAAAGTATTATTTTTTTAACGTTTAACGCATCTATTAATTAAATCATTGCATTAATATGATGTAATTAATATATTAAATTGTGATTTAAGTAGAATAATATTAGAAGTATACAAGAAGACACGGGAATGTTGAACGAGAGGGAACTAAGCCAATCCGGAATGATAAGTCATAATTCAAGTGCGCGTCAGTTAATAACACGATAATAACTATTATCCACAATCAAGGTAAATAATAATTATCGACTTTTCGTTACTCGTACGCCGAGAGCAAACACAGATGCGATCGACATGACACGCTATACTTATAATTACCGTGACGCGACATACTTACCGCGCTTAAATGATCCCCCAAACACCTCGCGAAGCGTCTGACGTTTGATGTCCCGGAATTGGGTGTCCTTCGGACTGACACCCGCGCGAATTTCGACACGACGGAAAGGGGGGGAAAGCGATAGAGATTTGAACGGGGCGTATTACGAGCGGGGAAATCGGTTGCGCCGGCAGCAGCACCGCGATCGCCCGGACTGGAATTTAATTATTCGAGTCGCGGTGGGCTGTGATTACCGCGTCAGCCCGATAAACCAGACCTTCACCTGTCGCACCTTTGATCCATCCCGTAATACCTCACGTTGCATTCCTGGTCCGTCTTGATGCACCGATGCTCGTCTACTGTGCATCGTCGAGGAGAGGACGCATCCTCGCGCATCGGCCAATCGTGCGTTTAGGTGTTAATGACAGGTTCGCTATTATACCGCGCGCGCTCATAACGAGAGAGAGAGAGCTGCGCGTCTATACGCCGTGTTCTTTCTTGCCTTTCCCTTTTGACTTTTTCTTGCGCTTTACACGGTCGGTACCCGGCCATCTCTCCCTCGCGCGTTGTATTATAGCTTTCATAACGCCGACGCCGCGAAATTGTAGCGCCCCAGTGGTTCTCGGCCCGACGCGTCGTCTCACCTTTGTACCAAGGCCGGCATTACATCAACAGTTAATGGCCATATCGATGCTTCTTGCCGCGATGGTAATCGCGTGTAATTTCCTTTTCTCCGTTTCTCCAAGCTAGGCGAATATCCCTAAGTCTGATAAATTTTTTCAGGTTGCATTGCGAGGCTCGATCGCGAGATAAAACCGTTTAAGTAGTTGGCTTCGACGCGCGATAGAAAAATGCGGGTAGTTGCGAACCTGTAACGAGCGGCGAATTGGTTCCTATATCGCGAGGAGCACGTAGAAGTAATATATGGGATCCATTCTTCTCTCCCTCTACCTTGCTCTTTTCCTCTTACGCGCAGGCCCATCCTACCAGTTATTATCCGGAGTAATCGTGCCTAAAAGCCGGTGCCCGCTTTTGATTAAAATTGGCTTTTAATTCATTTGGCAGCCTCTAATCTCGCGGCGGCTCCGATCAGAGGGAACCAGAGCGAGGGCGACGTGCCGATGGGCCAGGGGTAGGGGGAAGTTGAGGGAGAGAAGACAGAGGTTTGAAGCGAAAAATTTAGTGGCTTCTTCTCTTCATCCTCATACGCGCCGCCGAGCTTGCGCGAGTGCGTCATGAATAAATTCCGATGTCGCACCTTTTTTCGGCAAGATATATTACATCTTGCCGAATCGATCGATTGCGGATAGGCATCGGAATACTTCTTACGTGTAAAGCTCCAGAATTTTGTATATTGCAAATAATATTTGTTATAAAAATAATTTTGCTTTGTAATTGCACTTTTAATTTCTTCTTCTTGTCTTTTTATCTTTTTATCTTTTATCTTTTATCTTTTTCTTCACTTTTTATCTTCTTAATTCAGTCATAGAGTTTGAAAACTCGCAGAATCGTGCAGAATAATTTGTTTTGACGAGTACTTTATTATATTTCATCACAGAAACGTTTCCTCGATTTCACGAAGTATTTCCCTTGATATCAAGATGCTTATTGCGTCCGGCACACGCTCTAGCACTCGGAGGGGGGTGGGGGGAGATTCATCGTCCGAGGAGATCCGTCAAATGGAAGATTGAAATCAACGCGCCGTAGAGACGGCTGTCTCGAAACTCCGCGCGTCTGGCAACTTACTAACAAACGCGTCAGCACTCGAAATGGCGCGCCGGCCTCACTTCCTTTCTTTGATAACGATAACCATCGCTTCGAGACGGAGCGACGGACGGAGTTTCGCCGCGATTGCTTCGGTCGCCGACGATGTCGACGGCGACGAGGTACCGGAAATGTGAAAGTTCGGTAATGGGTAACTGGAGCGAACAAACACGTATAGAGGACTTTGTGAAACGCGCGGGTAACATCGCTCGGGTTGTTATCATCGTATCTTTTTCCGCCATTGTGTGTACCGCAGATATTGCGCGGCGCATACTTAAAATTCCGGTGTCACAAACCGGAAGGAAGGGACCATCGACTCCGTGCTCGATAGTTTCTGACTTATTTGCGAGACCACTGCGATACTTATATTATCATGTAACGCACATTCAGTGTCTCATTATCGATACGCTAGTTTCGCTACGCTCAAATTTCCATATCCCGTACAACTCCCTCAATATTTCTGATAAAGTTTGTATTAAGATAGCGCAGCTATATGTTTGTGTGTTTGTTTTTGTTTCAAACTGGTTTTCATCATAACACCAACCGCTTCGTGAAACATTTTACCGTTTATTAATCGACAAACTGTCCACGGTTAGCTGATTCTCAAAAAAACGAAGTTGTTGACGTCTGTTATCAACTTTATCGGTATTTGTATAAAATCATATTTGTTTTCATGATGATGATAAAAATAATTTCGAGGTTTTATTTTTGCCAATTAATTACCGATTGATTGATCGCAACTGATCGGCTGGAGAGATTACAATTTTCTGATCAAATATCTGATGCATTAAAATTATTAAGTGCAGCATCTGTATCATGTAATTGATGGATTGCTTGAAAAAGTGATTTATAATCTTTTGTTGTTAAAGATTTATTAATTGAGCTTTTATACAATTTTTTTGTCGAATAGCAAAATATATAAAAAATTTTATGATGAAGTTTTGTGATCTAGTCCAGTTGTTTTTATACAAGATAATACTATTCGAGAAACGCTGTTTACTTTGTTGTGCACTTGTCGCTTATTTAAATTGCAAAGTGATTGCGTAATTTATGACTAATTATTCAATTACAAGTGCTCTTGAAATGTATCTCTCAATTACTATTTACAAATTAGTACATCAGTATTCATAAAATCTATCGATCGTCACGTTAAAGGGAGCGTAATCATGTAGGTATTTCTCACAGGGACTCTGTCGAGTCAAATGATAGATAAAAACAATGGTTTCCCTTTAATGATACTATCGGAATCGACATCCCATTGCGAGCTAAATCCAATTAATTAGCGTAAGTGGCGCAATTAATTGGCGCAGACTGCACACCATAGGCTAGTGAGATAGCAGTTTCAGATTAAGTTCTCTGCTTCTCACTTTTTTTTTCGTCTGCGAAGACCCGTGGAAGGCGACAAGGGAAAGAGGTGCAAGTAGGAGAACGGAGGAAGAGGGAGAGAGAGAGAGGAAGAATTAGACGGAGCTGAAGAAGGGCTTTACGAGGCAGTTCGGGGACATTCTTGATTTCGATGTTGGAAGGGAATCCGACGAGAACCACTTGAATTTAACGAGGCTCCACGGCAAATGGGCCACCCTGCAGACTCGCCTCCTTTATTTTCTCTATACTACTGGAACTCATGCCGCACTACTAACCCATGGGCAAACACTCGGTCTTAAGATTGCGCCTTCCGTCACAAAGTTTCCGAGAAACATTGCGATCGGCTCTAGACAAACCTATCAGCGAGAGGACAAAACTTTTGCCTTTCGATCCTTTTCTCATTATGGTTCGTACCATATGTCGAAGCAAAACGGTTTCTTAAACATTATGAACTATTTTTTATTTTAATGTGACCGACGCGAATGAACGGTTTCAAAGATAGTTATAAAATGGCAAATTTATGTTACACACGAAATAAAGGATATAAGATTATTGCATCATTAACATCTTTCCTTTCGTAAATGGAGGGAATGAAAAAGGAGGACTTAATGTAAACTTGAAGTTAATGATATTTTAACTTAACATATCGCGCTTCTGACCCAGTTCTGCTAATGCGTTACAGCAACGAGCACATCGGTAGATATTTCTCGCCTCAGAAATAAAGAGAAAAAGAAAAGAGACGTCCGTCGCGCGCGCGCACCTGTACCTGGTCGGTCCCTTTTTTTTCCCATTCGACGGACAAAGGGTGCCTGCTTCTCGCTCGACGAAATTTCGTAACACCGGAGTAGGAAGAATAAAGGGAAACGGAGAGACAGAAGGAGGAAGATAGAGAGACGGCGCTGCACCGGCTGCACGGTGCAACGTGCACTTCGGGGTCGAGGCACGACAGGATCCGCTAAGTGGCAAAGCATACACCGGACGGTCTGTGCCTCCTTCATTAGCACCAACTAGCCTCGGCGGTAGGCTTAGCCGAGTCTTTTCTTCTTTTCTGCCGGTGCCGAAGAGAGCGCCTGGTAGAGAGGGGCCCGAGCGTCGTTGTAGGTACAACTCGCGCCATAAACCTCGACGAGGTCTCTTCTCGGAAATATGCCAGCGCGCATACCGAAGCACAAAACGGTTCGCTTTGTGCATCCTGTCGCCTGTCCTCCGGGATCGAAGCTCCGCGTTGGTAGAAACTGCGAGAGTTTCTCGAGGTCTCCCTCCGACGTTCTTCCGACGTTATTCTCTTGCATCCACAATGCATATTATTTTACGCGAAGTTGCAACTACTTCCTCTTTCTCGGAAAGGAATAATTTTAGAAATGGTTTTATAAAACCGTTTGCTACATTTTACTGATAAGAGTAATCTTATCTTTGTGTAATATAATTGATGGCTGTATTATTATGATAGTTCAAACGCACAATGAGGTTTCCGTTTCTTTTTATGTTATAGAGATGCTCACCACACAATCGGAAGATTTCAGTAGGAAGCTGTACATCTTTGCGGAGAAGAGCCAACGATACATTTGCTTCAATAAGCGGTGGAAACTCGTCGGCCTGGTAATTACTCGCCTACCAATTAGTAGACATGTTTCATCATCTTAAGTGAGCTCGGGTAGATTTACACGCGCCGGTAAACGCCTCGTATTGTATTGTCCGTAAATTTCTATTCATCACCTACGCGCGGGACTGTAATTTACAAATTGGATTATTAGTAGTTTGATGATTTAAGGCTGCAACGTTTAGAATGTGCATTACAAGCTTCAATTTTACTTAATACATCGTACGTTAAGTACCACCCAGTTTGCTAAAATCTAGAGTACTTTTTCATTATTAATTATTTTTATATTTGGAAATTACGCACAATTTCCATATTTAGAATTTCGTATTTCAAGCAATTTACTAAGATTGCGATTTCTAAAAAAAAAAAAACGTTATTCAATCATGTAATAGTCACAAGATTTGTATGGACATTTTTAATCTTTTGCAGTCTTATATATCTTGCATTGTAATATTTACAGTAATTGTGCATTTTGTCAACAAAATATTTAATTGCTAATGTTAAAAAAAAAAACGAAATATTCAATCCATTTGTGATATTATTTCGGGCTGCAAAGGGTTAATGTCGAAATAGCGGGATGGTATATCGTGAACCGTGGACTATTTATTTGCAGCCGAAGAAACAGAAGGGACCGATGTGCCAGTTTTACGAGGTATACAACGGCTCCTATCTGAGGTACAGGAGCGCCGTCGACGGGACGCGTTACATCGGCTTCAACAAGTTCGGCAAGCCGATGAAGAATCCCCACGGCAGGCAGGAGTGCTTCAACTTCATCAAGTATAACCCTCACGCGGACATAAACCACCACAATAGTCTGGTGAACGCGGAGATGGGCGGCATGGAGCCGCGGGAGCCGTACGTCGTCTCGAGGAAACCGTCGCCGGTGATGAGGGCCACGAAGAACTCCCTGTTGCAGGCCGACAGCGCGAGGGAGCACGTCCACACGTCCACGCATCGCCATCGGCACTCGAATCGCTGGAAGATGCGGCAGGACGGCGGCGGGGACTCGGGACCCCGGAGACGGCACGAGAGCCGCCTCCTCGT
The DNA here is from genome assembly GCF_003070985.1 of Temnothorax curvispinosus. Classification (NCBI taxonomy): domain Eukaryota; kingdom Metazoa; phylum Arthropoda; class Insecta; order Hymenoptera; family Formicidae; genus Temnothorax; species Temnothorax curvispinosus. Next base: position 43,228 of record NW_020211278.1, on the reverse strand, counting down.
CGAGGCCAGCAAGTATTGAGCCGCGTGCGAGCTCGCCGATCAAGACTGCCTCCTCCGTACCCCGTGAGAAAACCTGAGAGATCAGAACTGCCAAATACGCTGGTGGATTCGCACGGTCGGGATGTTCAGGAGCCCACTTTAAATGTCGGCGCCTCATGTGTTCGCGACTCGAAGCACCACGTATTCGTTCGATCGGTCGGCGAATCAAGAGCGCGGGCGCGGCTCGTTCCGAGCACCACCACTCACACACACACACATACACACACGAACACACACACCACACGCGCGCGCGCGCGCGCGCGCGCCTTAAAGCTGCGCCCGTTTAGTTTCCGTTTCCGCCCGCATCGGGAGCCGAAGCAAACGTTCCCGCCGGCGGAGACGGGTGCCGTCGTCGAGATTTAGCGTCCAGATCGGCGGAGGACTTCCGCCGCGAACGAAGCTATCTCAATTTCACGTGGTTAAGTTCGATTTACACTTGCCCCGACTGACCCCCTTCAGGCAAGTATGTACCTCGTAACGTATAAGAGCGTTTTCTTTCTAATCGTTAATTGATTCCTCGTGGCTTTTAATTCGCGCGCGACGAATCGCTCTCGTTATCTCTATCTATCTCTCTCTTTCTGTCTCTTTTTTACTCTCTATCTATCTGTATCTATTTTCTTTTCTCTTAGTCTCGTGACGAAGCGTGGCCAATTAGTAGAGAAAACACCTTTTTTTCGATGCCGTGCGTCGCGGTAAACGTGCGGTACCGCGCCGGCCATGTAAATTCATTCCAGGCCTGTTATCGCCCGGTCGATCGTGTGGCGACGCGAACAGAAAGGAATTCACATCGCGTAGAAATCGTAGCGTAACCGAACGGCTACTGTGCTTCGAGTGCGGTCACCGGCCCGCGATGATAGCGCAAAGAGACGCGCGGACGGCGCACGTCGATGGACACGTGTTTCCCAATTTGCTCGACAGAAATCATCCGTCTTTCGGATATATCGCGAAATACAAAATTACTAGTGCAATTTCGAGATATTAATATAATTCACTTAAACAATGTTTATATACAAAATTCAATCAAGGTGCATCATCAGGCATATTTTAGAAAAAATGTCTCTTGCTTGTTCCTACGATGAAATCTCAATGCAATATCGTATTTTAGCAATAAAAATAAACGCAATAAATTGACAAATTTGTTTGTGTTATACACAAACAAGCGTCTAATATTCATCCAGTCGATTCGATCAAGCGCTTTTCGGTAACAAAATGACGCGTTACCAGGTCGTAACGTATCGGCAACGAAAATCACGATCAATATACAATCGTCAGAATTTCGTTCCTCGACGAATTATAAAGCGGGAACGCTGTCGGCGCTGGTCCAGCGAGGAAATATTTGTCACGTCGCTCGTACGCTCGTACCGTCGCCTGCTCTTACGCTCGCCTGCGCAGTTAGAGCTCACGCCGCGCAAGACTCTCTCGCTCGCTGTGCTAATTACGCCGCCTAACGTAGCGTGCGTGCGTGCGTGCGTGCCTGCCTGCCCGCGTGTATGAATAATGTGTGCGTGCCTGCCTGCGTGCGTACGTGCGTGCTCGCGATGTACACGCAGGCCTTACCGCGCCGCCGACGCACAAACTCGCGCGGCGCGATCGATTAACGAACGTGCCGAGTCCGACAACCGACGACAAGTCCTTCGGTGGGATTTTTCTTTGATAATTCACAATTCTCCGGTTTGCGCCGATCAGATCGTGTATCGGGGATCGTATATTCGGTGTCTTTGAAAATTAATATACGATGTCGTTGTGTGACTTTGAAATAGGAGGAACAAAATGTTTCAGATGCGGGACATTTGAAGGCTTGATATAAACAAGGCTGGAAGTGCCATATATTTAAACAAAGAAAAAAAAAGAAAGGCAAATTACTTTTGTATTTATAGAAGAGCTCTCTACGCTAACGATACAGCAAAAGAGCTGTACATGTAATTTTTGAGAGGATACTTACGGAGATGCCCAGAGACGCGGAGATAAAGAGTATTTTTTCTATACTTTTTCAAGTGAATAAAAATGTAGTTTTTCATTTTTGTACTCTTTCCAAGTGCTCGTCTGTGTTCCTCTATCTCTCAAATACAAGATGACATCGACGAAATTTGACGGCAATATTTTTTTAAAACAATATATTTCACGTGAAATCTTTACCCTGAGACACCTCTCTTCTTTCGTGCATTCGAACGACGGCGATCGGTTAGAACTGCGTGTCCGCGTACGCGAGGGTATATATTGTACTTGTATGCATTCCGCGTGCATACGTATTTCTCGCCTCCGAAACGCGTGTGAGTGCGTGTAATATAATGCATTATCGTTAATGAACTTAATCCTTAGAACGCTATCGCAGACTGTATTATTAGGCTAGGTACGTGAATATATGACGCGGTGGCGATTCGACGAAGGGAACGACCGAGGGGAGCGCCGAGTTCCTCGAGGAGGGAACGTCTTGTGCAATCTTATTTTTCGCTTCTATTTTTTCCGAGCTCGAGTGTCGACCTCCTCTCGCCGTTTTAACTTTTCACAAGGCACAAGGATATGGCACCCCGGAGCGGTTCATTTTCGTAGACTCGCCACGTAAGAAGCGCCTATCCCCCTTTTTCCCCTCTCTCCCCCCTCCCCCTTTCCAAAAAAGAAAGAAAGAAATCGCTCCCTAGGTAGCTTATTTATTGAAATCACGTTTAGGTACTACGAAAGCCGAAAAGTCCGAGAAACCCTTCGAGAAACCCTTGTACGTATATATATGTATATGAAGATATGCGCTGCTCTCTTTTCATCATTTTCATTGCTCACCCTTTTCCCCATCCCCTTTCCCTCTCTATCAGTCACATTTCTTAATTATCATTTCGCGCAACGTCATGTCACAATTGCGGGCCATTCGATACGATGTCATTAATTATTAATTCATCGGGTTTTAGCTTATTTATATCTTTTTTCTAAAAAAAAATCATTTTCAACGTTACAAATCCTTCATAAAGAGATAGTGTGTTACATTTATGTTTAATATTTCATCACGCTTCATCGCTGTAATAAAGAGTAATATTCAAATCATGCCCATTTCTAAGATTTTTAATTAACGTTTTAAATAATTAAAACTTACTTGAGAACACATTTTCTTCACGCCGCGTCCCTTCACTCGTTTAAATTATTAAAATTCACGCTTTTTACGCGAAGTCTGAAAATACTCAATACCTGATTAATTTAATTGCATACGAGTGGCAGTGCATAAGAAAGCTTATTCCTACGGATGATGTTTGTATGTGTGTTAAAAAATGTAGGGAGCAATGTGCACGTAGTAACGTCACGTTTCGTACGACGAATCAAAAATTCAGTCTTGTAACGCATTTCACACAAATTGGACATTCTTTTTTTGGAATCTTTTTATATAATCTACGAAAAAATTCTTATCTCTTTTTACCCCGCAAACCGTCGTTTAATTACGGTAAAATTTGACTTCTTTCGGTGATTCGTTATCGGCACGTGGCGAGTGCAAGCTAAGCACGATAAGATGTCGCGTGTAAACAGAAATTAAACGCCAGCAGATGACCATGAGAAAGGCATAAAATCCGACGCTTATAATTTAATAACAGATAACTAATCTAACGTGTATATGTATTGTATTGTAATATGAGTATTGTAACTCCGCCTCTAAAGAAAAAGAAAATTAACCAACTCGTTTTGTATGTCTAAGCATAGCGTCACGTAGCAAGAATCACCACCGGCGTTCACGGCGCGATGCGGAGGAAAAATGACAGAATAATTTTTATGGAGTATGCGAGTCTCCTCGAAAGCGAGATGTGTCACTGGACTCTGTCGTTCTACGTATTATGTGTAAAAAAAGGAAGACGAAAAGCGCGCATGCGATTCCCGACCAGCGCGTCACACTCTCGCGACCTCATCGAATACACTACTCGTAATCGAGCCATTACTCGGAAATTACTTTCGGGATCGAAGAAAATTTCGTCGATTGTTTGTTATATCGTCTAGTTTGTATATTTTTATATTGGTGAGAAATTTTCGTTCGGTACGTTTAAACTCCGTTAGCGTCACATGACGTTGCGATCATCTTATCATCGCCGCGTGACTCGATTGCGAGCAGAGACCATCACCGCCCGTCCTATAGCCCCCTTCCCCCCTTCCTTTTTTTTACTTTCTCAACCATCGACGAACCAGAAGACAAAAAAAAAACGGCAGATGAAACGAATAGAACACAAGAGATGAATCTGACTATCCCTTTCCCCTCTCCTATAGATAGATAGTATACATACTAAATAAAAAAAGAAAGATAAAATATAAATATTATATATATAAATAAAAATATATGAAAGATGTGTATTGTAAGATATTTAATACCGACTTGTCTTAGGCACACCCGATGACGATCGATAACAATGAAACGATGATAATAATTATTACGATGATTGTTGTATAACGAACGACGACGATGATGATATTCTACACTGTAATTCGCGTTGTAATATAGAGGCCCACCCGTTTACCCACTAAAATCGATGTGTCGATGTACCCTCGGCCGTGCTGTGCTCGTGTGCACATTTCCGAATGGGATGACTCCGAGAGAGGGTGAGAATCGGGGGGGGGGGGGGGGGCTATTGTGCAGGTGCGTCGCGCTTTGGACGACGGCCAATCACAGCCGAACTGAGATTTTTCTACGAGAAGGACCGGGAGCCACTTTCGTAACTGGCCGACGTTCAACGACCGTCGCACTCGCGGGACGGGAAATTAGATCGGTTTCGATCGCGCCTTCGCGCTGCGCGACGTTAATCATCCCGGCTGTAGCGCGAAAGCTACACACGCACACACACACACATACACCCACGCGCTCTCACGTACATACATACAGGTACACACGCACACACTCGCCCTGTTTACGATGTGCAGCAACCTATTACGAACGAGCATAGCACGTCCGGCAGCAACTAGCAATAATATAACATTCCAACTTAAATCGCATATGTACTGCGAATTCTAATAATGTGTGCCGCCATACGAGAAAGAAAAACACTGTCAAATACACGCTCATACACTGCTATTCATCGTATTTATTATCATACCGACTTCTCTTATCCCTCTAATGGCCATAATCGCAGAGTCCGCGCGCAAAACGACGATCGTGAAGGAACGGTAGCTAAACCAGTCTCCGAGAGGCGATAAAGTAGCGGACATACGATTTAGTCCAACGAGTTATGCAAACTGCAGAAACATTTGCGAAAAGAAAGAAAAAGGGGGAAAAAAACGAACGAGAGACGGGTTTGTTCTACGTCTAATGTCTTATATAGCACTCATAACATTATTGCTCTCATTTCTCTCTCCGATTTATCTATAACAATATAATGTATCGTGTAAAAATGTTTCCAAATTTGCTGTTACAGCATGATAAATGTTTTCGCGGTAGAGTTTTTAAATGGCGGCTTCTCGAAAAAGGGAATCCGCCGTGAAGAAGCAGACTCGACTTCATAGGGAACGCCGAATTTCTACCGCCGATGGATTTGTGACGCTGTCAATGTACTCAACCGTCCACTTGAGCCGTCTCTCGAGACCGAAAGTCAAAATCAAACACATTCCGATGATGGCGGCAACGGCCGAGCCGAGAGAGGTTGTTCTATTTGCAGCGGTGGCTTGAGAAAGAATCGGGGTTTCCTTTAGAGAGAGGAAGGAAGAGATGTAGAGAGAAAAAAGATGTGAATCTCTCGTACTCGCCTGATGCTCAAAAAATCTCGAGCTATTTCCCATAAATCTCGCGCTCTACATCTCAACTATCTCCCATTCAAGTGTTTAACTTGAAATCGGCCCGACGAAACCGTTGAGTTGTGCACCCTTCTTATATCCTTACACACAAAGTGCCCGCCCTATCCTTCTCTCTTCCGAATTCGTACCCCTTTTCCTGCCTTTACTCTCTCCCCGGATCCCTCTACGTCAACGTACATTCACGCGTCACCAGGTAGGTTGACAATGTTTCAGGGTGCATAAGTTCCCGCATCTAGATCCCGAGATTACCTTCTTCGGGCGTGCGGCTTTCGTGCGCTCCCCCATCGGAAACTCTATCTTACCGGATAATACCCGTAATCCGCTTTCGTTCGGGCGGGTTGGTGCTCCGGAATTTCACACGAAACGCGCGCACCAGTCAACGGCACAAATAAATGAGGCGTTTAAGACTCGTATTATAAGATTTGTATTATCTAATATGAAATCTATATGTCGTTACTTCTCACACTGTTAAATTCGTAGTGTCAAATTATGCTCAATATGAGTCAATTTTAACTATTCCTGTAGCCACTGCTCTTACTCAATATGTCGTTAATTAAACTAAACCAATGGAGTGGAAATAATATCTATTTTGTGTTTAAAAAATTTGACACACATGATAGTTTAAAAAACAAACAAGGCATTGGTTTAAATTTCATCTTTAAATATTTAACAGTAAAATTTCTAAGCGGCAATTATTTTATTCATTTAGTTGATTCTTTATGCCACGCACAATTATTTGTGTTTAAATTGCCTTTTTTTTAGATGTAAGTATAGATATCATATTGTTAAATATATACTATTAACATTATTGTGCATTGTCACACACAGGAATATAATACTTATAAAAAAAATATTAATATCTCGAATTAAATAAGTTTTTATCATCTTTTCAATAGTTCCGGAATATCTTACAATATTCATTCCTGATACGAAAAGATATCTTGAACAGTTCGTGGATTCACGAACGCGGCGTGGCGGCGCGACGGCGTGCGCCCGCGCGCGAAAAGAGGGTCCAGCGTGGCCTCCAATTAAGATCTCTCAATTAGCGTATCTTATCGCGCTGTTGCTTATCTAACGGCCTGCGCCGGACAGGTTCCCGCGCGTTCCTCCAATTCTCTGGACCAGTCCCGGATCGAGCGGTCGGTCGGTCGGTCTATTTCCCGCGGACGTTGCTTCACCTGCATACACAGGAGGAGCGCGCTTTGTGGCCCCGCAGCAATGCCGCCCTCGTTAAATCGAGTACCGCCGCGCCGGGAGAATATTAAGTCGGCGATTCATTAGAGGGAGATTCTATCGCGCGATCGTTTTCCCTTCTCGTTCGCTACCACCTGTAATCTCGTACTATTTCGTAAGTGGCTTCACGGGAGAACCAGATATGCCCCGCCATGGTTCTCGGACGTATCTTCGCAATTAGACGCGCGTATACATTTAATTATTTCGCGCATTGAATGTCCATTAGACTTCGAAATATTGGTTATTTCCAGTCGATTTAACCGACGCAAATTCACGTTTAACCTGATACATTATTAGTCGCGGCGGGAATGAGCGTTCCGCGTCATTTCTCTGAATACTTAAATAAAATTATTGCATCTAATTATCGTGTCTTTAAGATATAATCGCTATTTTATCGTTCAGATCTGAATTAGATTGTAGCGTGATTTTAACGTTTATAGAGTGTGTAAAAATTTATGAAAAAAATTATTAAAATCGACATTGTTACAATATTATTGACTTGCTTGCAAATTCTTCGTTGCACGGTATGGGGCAAAAATTGTAACTTCCGGTTTGTATTTCTTTTACATGCGGTTTTCTTTTGAAATGTCTCCATTTAAGGGAGCCTTAAAAGGCGGTTGTTCTGGTCCTTCGAAGAGGAGTGACTTGGAGACGTCCATTCAGCAAATTGGTCTCTGAGGCAATACCCGCTGACTGGTGGGATAAAATCCGGACAATTCCGAAAGAACAGTGACAATCCAAGAGCGTAGAGTATAGAATGAGAAAAGACCAGACTCTCTCGGAAAAAGAGAGGTTGAGAAAAGGAAAAGGAAGGATTTCTGTTTTCCATATTTGGACGATCTGGTAGTTTCTTGCAAGGAGCATGTTGCATAATCAAAGTGTCTACAATTTCACGTTTTTGACTTTGACAAACGCTGCAGAAAATTTAATACAATTTGATTTCATCATACAACAATCGTGATTGATGTGAATTTTGTAATATTATTATACTGTATATTTTTTTTACACTTATTAATTACACTTATAGTTTTTATCGATGTCATTATTGAGTTAAAATAAATCACTTGAAAATCTTCGAAATACTCCCACGCAAGATCTTTGATCCAACGTTTGCGCATTTCCACGTCGATATATATTTTTCTTATATCCTGTGTCTACGCGCAGGAAGTTAAATACCAAGAAATGCGAGGAGCTGAAGGAGAAGAAGCTGGTTGAATCACCGTAGTTGCTCTGACAATGAGAAGCTAACCTCGGTAAATATTCGACGGACAGCAGCAGCATCCCCGCGGCATTGTAGAATCTCGTCTGTTCTTTTAATCGCCACCGGATTCTGTCGCGGCTGAATTTATGTGCGGACCTGCCGGGTGGTCACCAACGCGTCACGCAACGCCCCACGAAGAAAATCGGAGGAAATTCCACGTCGATTTTTCGCGCGTTACGCCCCTTCCTTCGCTCACACGAAGAGCAACGGAAGCACCAGGTGGACTTTCTCTCGGTTTTTCACCCTTGGGTCCGCCCCGGTTCTCACCCGGTAAATGCGACTAGTATGCGACTCTTTGGATGATCCGAATGAACGGTTATCCGTGCCAGCGTGAGATCCTTTGTTATACGCCTCACTATAGACGCCGTTCTCAAATATGTTTCAAATTTCATTCACAAGGGATCTCAGTAAAGATTTTGAATATATATTGCGAATATTCCTATTCTTTCATCACTAGCGCCGCTATAGTGCACAAAAAATACGTTATACTACTAATATTAATGTTCCAACGTAATTAAAATAAATTTCCAAAAATAATAATATATCTACATATAATAACTAAATAAAATTAAGTACAGTTATAACTTTATAATAAAATATGTATAAACTGTCAGAAGTTTTTAATAATGAAATAAGTTGCATACGTCGCAACGGTCTCATTTCAACAGGCGCATATTATATTCAAATGCTTCTTTTCTAAATAATATTAAATCTGCAAGATCTGTGACATCGCATCCATCAACTCTGGCATTCACATTCTGTTCTGGAAAAATCGGGCACGACTGAATAAGTGAATAAGTCTGTGTGAATAAAATCTGAATAAGATTTACACTTGGTCAATTTATTATTGATTTGATGGTGTGTGGCCATTGAACGGCTATGGATAAATCTTCGAGAAGCGTTGCTACCTTGTGATCGTCTTGCTACCGGTTCGTCTTAATTGGACCAACCGTATGAGTACACGTATAAATGTTCCGACCGCTTTTTCGGCGATCGGCCTTATCGGCCCATTATCCGTAACGGCGGCTACTCCGTAATCGGAAATATCGTGGATCCTAAATGGTTACGCATAAACGTAGAAGAAAAAGAGAGAGGAGAAGAGAAGTGGAAAACGAGGGGACGAAGGACAACTCGTAAGTTTGAACAAAGTCTACCGATGGGATCGTCATTTTCCGTTAAAGGCCGATCTGGTAAGTCGATAGCGAGAAATGCACTATTTCACGATCAATGATCTCTTCTCAGAGGATTTTAATGGTGATGTTAGGTTTAGAGTGTTGGAATGATGAAAGTTACTATACGTATAGATGAGATAATCATGTTATCGTCTTTTACGCTATTGTACTTAAATTACTCTCATTATCTATACTGAGAGCTATTTACAGTATTATATAATTTTGAATGCAATTGTGTTTTTAATATGCTTAGTGTATAGTATTTTATATTAATAATTTTTACACAGCAAATGTTACTTTAAATCGTTGAATTTTATTTTTATTATTTGCATGATTGAAATAGAGGCTCACATATTGCAATAAATATATGAATTATTAACCTTGACGTCAATGATAATTTTTTCTAATTTTTGTATGATTTATAACATTCATTTTCATGTAAGAAATTTAACATCAATAGAATTCGATTCCTTATTATTCATCATGATACAAGTATATCGAAGTACTTTATTGATTGTTACATGAGTTATTAGAATTCATGATAGCCAAAAATTTATTACGAAAGATAATAACTTAGATACCAATGAATCATCGGTTGTTATTAATTCAAGTAGTATGCGACATTGCGGCATGAGTGATGAATGTTTCGTTTCCTAGAGAAACTTACGCGGACTATTTATTGAAGATAAGAGCGCAGTAATGTTTTCTAGTGTACTAAAAATAGCAATTTTTTTCAAATTTGATATTTAAAGAGAAAAAGGAGTTGGCAGTAATTTTAACGCCGTAGCGCCAACTACGGCGTTAAAATTAAAACGCCTATGAGCAATTATATGCCTGGTTCCCTTAAGTGATTCTCTTCCCTGATCCCGCCATTTATCTTATCGTCGTTTTATGGCGAATGTAATTTCACGGAGAAACACTCTCGGTAGTGATACGAGAGGTCGTCGTGAGCTCCTGCGCCGGCACTCGCACGGTAGAGACAGGTAATTGTGCGCTACTTTACGAGGACGATAAGTTAGGCCGTTGCAAAAACTAATACCCGGCAAATAACAGGCATTACTTATTCTTACACCGGCATACGGCCACGGCGTCGTGGGGCCCCCTGGGCCAAGGGAGCCCCGGCCAATATTGCATTACGCTTGTATGATATATGCATTCGCGCCTTTTACAACTTTCGCACTCGGGACAGCTACCAGGCAACCGTAAGTATATGTGGAGAGGCGTTTATTGTATTGATGGCACAAGTTCTCGTGTTACTGAGTCCACGATGACGACAGAAAATATACGAAGAGGCGAGAAAGTTGTCGATTTTTATCTCCCGCCTTTCATCAATCCAGGGGATTGTGCCTATTCTATTTTAACATTTTCTTGTTGTGGTGCTCAATTTTTAGTAGGTTCTGTTACACAACCTCTTTTGTAAACTCTTGGTCTTGTTTAGTTGTGTAATAAAATATTATAATGTAAAGCGTAGAGACTTATTTGGAAAATTTATAGAGGAATGTGAATGTGTAATTTTATTTTGATAAACTATTTGACCGTTTATAAAAATTTGTCATTAATCGAACTAGTAAGATTGATGTTGATATAAAGAAACGAAAAATTGCTGGAACATGATTTATATTCTAAAAGGAACCAATGGGGTTAACTGCATGGAAAGCGACAAGGGCGGAACCGCATCAGACTCGGAAATTCAATGAGTGTTACGAAATTTCCCGCTGGCGTCAGCCGATTTCGTAGATATTCTGCCAGTCACCCCGAACAGGATAAAGAACTCACGTGAAAAGAATCTCTCTTCCAGCTAATAATAAAGCAATCTGTGATTCTAATCTCGTTTTTCGGCCTTTCTGTTCTGTCCCTTGAAAAAAGTGCCCAGAAAGCCGACACAATTTTCGAGACACAGTGTTTCACATTCTGTTCTATTATTTCAGAAAATCTATTAATTATAACCACGCCGCGGTCATAAAAGTTGTTCAGACACAATTTTGAAAATAATGAGATATTAATATTGGGTTGGCAAATAAGTTCGTTCGGTTTTTTGACTGGTTTTGACTGGAAAAAACCGAACGAACTTATTTGCCAACCCAATACAACATGAAATGCACAAAAGAGCAATTACGTAGCGGTTGCGCAGAGGGCAGAAAATTACAAAAATCCCTGAAAGTATACTTTATAATAGGTATATCTATTCGATGGATTAGGTGCAAGATATAAAAGGGTTGACGATATATTTGTGACATTTCCGACATCCGGAAGAGTTGGACGGAAGCATTGATCTTCAATAACATTATGATAACGCAATATATGGAGCAGCTACGGGGAATGCGTGACTACAAAATAAACGAAACTCAATTATATATAGCGATATCGTAAAACAGACGTAAATTTTCCGCGTTCGCATCGAAGTGCTCCGCGCATTACAGGGTGCTCTCTCTCTCTCTCTCTTGAATATTCACTCGTTATATACACCTCTCCTCTTCTTTCTCCTTTCTCCGATGCACCGACAGGACGCACGTGCGGCACTCCCTCGCGAGCGAAGCAATTGAGAGCGACGCCATAAATATTCATCCCCCTCGTTATATTTACCCTTTCGTCATTTTTGAGCCGTATACAATACCGAGGCAGCGTGCCGAGCGATAACCCTCCGCAGAAATATCGTCGGAAAGCTTCAGGACGTCCTCAAACCCACGTAGAAAAGGTAAGTTATATAGAAGAGACGCGTACCAGACTTTCAATGGGTATATGAAATTATATTCCCTTTTTTGTGTACCAGGAAATGCGATCTATTGTGAGAATGAATAATTTGGCACGTGATACTGGAATATTATTTTACTAATCCATGTGTAACACAAAATAATGAAAGTATGATTAAGTAATACTTTCGAATATATGTTTATACATTTGAATGTATACAATGAAAACAAATAAAAATAAAGTTGCTCTAGCGCGATATCACTCGCTAGAGCTATAATATTTTTAACATAATGATTTTATATATAACTTTTTCAGTGATGCGAAGTCGGTTGCATCGGCAAAATATATACGACTGTATATCAAATAAAGTCTGTAGATAGTACAATTTATCGTACAGCAATCTGCTGTCAGTCTCTCTGTGTTATTTTCAATCTACGAGCGTCGTAAATGTTATTCGTGTCATCTCGGAGGTGGATTACTTTCCGTGGATGGACCTCCGCGATCGTGGAAGCTGCTCGACGATCTCGGGAAGATTTATGGGGAAAGATGGGACGCCGATAAAGATCAATCGATCCGGTGATTAAGACGTAATCTTGTTGGTCGATACCGATATACATGCGCGGTTACTTTAGTCCTATCGTGTTCCACGTTCCCGGCCGGCTATGCCGTATTCGTTTTCGTTCGGCAATATCAGGCAGGAAGGGGATTGGCATGGCGGCGAATAATATATTAGCATTCCATTCGAGTACGAAGTTTATTGGCGGCTTTAATGCATTTCGCGGGGTTTACCGCTTATCTCCTGCCTACCTACCTTTTAAGCACATATTTTTTTCGATGAATAATTCAGTCGCCTGTGCATGCACTCGGACTTCACTCTCATTTTCTCTCCGTTAATCCGCCCGCTCCGTTCCGTCTTTTGCCTATCGATTTATCCAACTTATTCCTTCTTCTAAACCAGTATCTCTTTAACCCAGTTGCCTGGATCTTTGATTGCCTCGAGTACGCTGATTGCTTGGAGTATGGGCTTTTCCGGCGAGATATAAATCAGGATAAAGATTGAACGTAAGAGTATTATGTCGATAGGTAAATTAGATAGTGTATCGATAAGGTTAATGCATACACCCGATATTTAATGTCATTGGTGGCAACTGGCACGTACATTGGTGGTACCAGTTAATCTATTCCGCGATATTAAATCGTTGAGCGATATCGTATCGCGTAGTAAGAGACTTTATCTCGAATTGCATCTGACGCGGCTAGAGAGCAGAATATTTTTGCTAATATTGTTTAATATATGTCGATCGGTTATTGTTGGGTTACGTGAACATTGCCGATCATGTGGAATGAAAATCTACACTGTTAATTATATGTATATAATTCTAAAAACCAATTCTCGAACAACTTAATCATGATAATGACAATAATACCATCGTGTCAATGACATCGCGCGTGAATAGGGATACTGTGTAATTAACTTCGCGTAAGAATCATCTTGTGTTCGGTGGAGGAGCGTCGTGGAAAAAAGAATGGAAGAGAGCGCTATATCTCGTAAACATCGACCACTACCACTTCCGCGCGTACTAAGTTTTGCGTCATCAATGTAAAAGCACGCACGATGGGTTACAAGTGGGTTGACTATCGGCGTCATTAGCAAGGCGCCATGTTCTTCTTACTTGTTGTTCGTGGAAGAAGCGGCCCTCCGTTCCCTCCCGGATTGCGCAACCCGGCGTGACACGGGTCTCGTTAACGCCCAGCACGGCGGCGCCCCTATATTTGGTACTGGATTTTATAAATAATCGCGACCACGTGGGCCCACGTTTGGACCGGGGCCAGAGCACGCCTAGAAAAATAAATAACAATGGTGTCCCATTAAATCCGATTCCCTCGAAGGAGCCGAACGGGTTGTCCGGTCCAGCAGCTTGTCCACTCGCTCGTGGGTGTGGGCGCCCCGAAGGTGCATTGGCAACGAAACGAATTCCTACGCCGAGAGAGAGAGATCTCCCGTCTTCCTCCGCCTCTTTTTGTCTCCGTCGTTGCCGCGTGATTTCCGGTGAAAACTGCCCCTCTTTTCCTCGTTAGGTTAATTTGCTTCTGGCCCGCGGCCAACTGGACGAGGAGATCCTACGGCAGGAAGCGCTCAACGAGATGCTCCGGAGTTCCTCGAATTAACTTTCGCGTGCAGAAGAATTTAATCCGCTCTTGACCTCTCGCGAATAGAAAAGATTCCTTGCTCAAGTAGGGGATGCATATTTTCGACTTGTGTTTCTAAGGAAAATGATCTCGATATTATATTGCATCTTCTAGCAATGTGATCTTTACTTTGAATTCCGAGAACATCTAAATCTAAAATTCGTTTATTTGGCACAAGTACATTGCGCGAAGTGATCATTTAGCTTTTAGCTTTATACATAGCGTAAAGTGATGGAAACAATTTGAATCGAAATTTAGAATCATTATACAGTCATTACAATCGTACTTTTCTCACAATGTAGCGCGCTGACAAGAGCGTGTTAATCTTATATTGTCTTACAACTTTACTCGCGGTGATTATAACGAGCCCGCCTGCTCCATTTTGCGGAATTGTTGCTGATAACGCGACGCAGGCTGGTGATGAAACAAATTTGCTCTTTAACGCAAGACGAATAGTCGCTTGCTATGAGTACCGAGAATTCAATTACCGTTGCGGAGGACGGCGACGGGGTTTACGGGGGTCTTCGCACGACGGCGGCCCGGAATTCGCGATAAGAGAACGCACAAGAGACATACAGAAAGAGCGTTCTCTCTTCGTAAGCCGTGCATGCGCGCGCGCCGGAGACGAATACAGGTAGATTGCGTATCTACATTCACCTGCGGAGGGAAGTCTGGCCAGACTGGCGCTTGATAAGCGGTCGTCGCGCGATAAGAGCGTGTGCAGCGCGCGAGGGTAACGCACTCGTTTCTATGCGGCGCGCTACAGGGTGTTTGGCGGTAGATATATTTTCGCATAGGTACAAACGCGCATCGACGTTGTCGCGAGGTTGCATATTTGCACGATAAGCCGAATGAGGATTCCCACAATTTACTCAATAACCGGTGAAGAGCGTTTTATCGCGCGGATTCTTTCTCGCCGTCTTTTATCGTCAATTAGTATTGCAGTCACGAAGTGATCCAAGAACTGACGATTCTTGCCATCAGCGCTGGGGTCCCTGGTCCTTGGATTTTGAGATAGGCAAAACTATACGATATTTAATTAAAATGATAATAAATTCTGAGAAACAACAGCTGAGTAAATATATACAAAATTAACTATAAACTATAAATTATTTTATATATTATATGCTTCGACAGCCATACATCAGAAAATTCAGAATTTTACCTGCGGAATATTTCTGTCTACCAACATTATGCATCGGATATCATTCAACGTCGATGAGACCGTGTGATATCTCGTTGATGAAGTACGACTCGTTCCGTAAGTCTTTCACAAGTGGGAAATTTTGAAGCTTGGTCTCCGAGACTGGACCAAGAGGAAGAGAAAGGGGAAGAGGGGGAGGGGGTGGGTGAACGAGGCCGGCGAAAGGATGAAACCCGAAGTCGTCGCGGTGAAATGCGCTCGTGGTGTGTCCAGCGGTTACATACCCACATCGGTTAGTAAGCGTGGGTGTAGATGTGGCGAGATTAAGCCCAGGCCCCGAGAGAGTCGCGTGGCCTTCCCCCTTCCGTACCCCGCCAATTCTCCTACCGGGGGGACCCTCTCTCTCTCTCTCTCCTTCTTTCCGTTTCCAGCTCCTCGCCGTACCTTCTCGCGAGATGGTGCCCACCGTCTCGCGGGCATAAAATACAGCCAGGAATTTTAATAAGCCTGCCATTGTGCCGCGCGGTCCTGTGGTTCCCACAGATGATTTTGACCTGGCTTAAGACCATTCGCGTTTCGGGTGTAAACGTGACTTTACGGTACACCGCGATACCACCCGTGGCTTTACGCGCGCACAGGAGTTAGTTAGATCATCGCGAAATTTTACGACGAGTCGGAAATTCCACCCCGGAGCACGGTTTTCCTGGCGGCGGGTGGTGTGCAAAGAACAAGAAAATTAACACTCGGCCAGTTACATTCCATTAGACTGTTAATTTTATTCTTCTTCTCGCGGAATGGCCGTGATAGCTAATTAATGCTTCAAGCACCGATTAGTCAGCTGAAAATTCATTATCTTTAGTTTTTTGTCCGAACGAGAAAACCTTAAAAGGAGAAGAGTTATTAGCTAAGATGCCAAGTTGTTAATGACGCGGAATTTTTATTTAAATTCTGCAAAAAACTTCAAGTTTCCACTAACAATATTCAATATATATCTATAAAGGAAATGCATGATTTCTAAGCGATACCTGACGTATTGAAAGAATTATATACTAAAGTTAAAAACAATCTTAAATCTTCTTATTTAATAAATGATAAATTCATCTTAAATCTACATCAATTATGTCACACTAATTAAATAAAAAATGATCGTATAAAATATTTATGCAATTTGTTTACCAAATATTTTCTACAATATTAATTAAAGTACTGTAATGCTATAATGAAACAAATAAAATTACCGAAAAAAATAAAAATACAAATTGCAAATTCACACATTATAAATGTCTAAAATATCGTATAATTGGCACGTGTGTTTGTTAACAAATCCACAATTGTTATCTGTCGTTATTAGCGTTGCATTAAAGTTTCAACGTTTATGTGGTTCCAGAGTCCGACGTGCAGACACCATTCGAGAGTACGCGGATCGGCCGTACTTGAATCTCCTTTCCTGTTAATGCGGAGCCACGTTAATGCCAGGCTGGACCTGATGAGAGGCGGTATGCCATTCCGGAAATGCTGGAATGCCGGCTGTGGCGCCAGGACCGTAACATCGGCATACGCCGAACCGCAAATCAATTCGCACATACCCCCGCCACTTCCCGTCGCGCACCACGTCCGGCAACGGGTCCCCTCTCGCAAGATTGAAGCCGACGATTTCGAAACGGAACTGCCTGCCACGTCGCCCTGTCATCTCAATCGCGATAACGGGGGTCAATAGAACGCGCGGCGGCTGGCCTGTCACAAATATCGTATAGGCACCGTAGGGCTTTTGTTCCCGGAATCGTGCGGCACGCTCGGAAAGGGAATGGTGTCGATCCTGTTGGAACGTTAGTTAGCACCTGACGCTGTGATCTTCCGTGAAAATTACGCTAAGTTCCGCGGCACGTGGTAAAACCAAGAAATTCGTCTTTTTTCGCCTGCCGCCGTATTAAGCGGAATACATTTACGTAACTCGGGTATGGGACTTTTACTTGGATTGAGCTAAGCAGGGCTCGCTTCTTTCCCATTTTAACAAAGAAGTGAAAAAAAAAATGTAATTCTGAGACCTAACAAAATATATTGCGTGTTAATTTATTTCTTAAAATAATACACTTAAACTCAAAACTATTTTTATATACGTGCTTGAAAGGATATGATATGTATGAACCGGATTTTAACTTTCAATATTAAACATTAAATTTGCAATAGTATATTAATATTAAAATGCAGGGAACGGCAAATTTACAGATACACACTGCAATTACAATATATATCTTTATTTTTAATTATTTATAATGGATCTTATACATCCAATTGCCGTGTTGCACGATTAGTAAATACGGCAGCGGACAGTAATACGGCATGATAATCCATTTCTCCTCCGTGTGATTTACGAAAACGAGATCGGGACCGTAGGAGGTGGTCCACGTAGAGGACGTGCGTGGCCCTAGGGCTTCTGGAATCCACAGCAACGGTGGCTCAACTGCAGAGTCCATCGATCTCTGCGCATCGGTGTTTGAATCAAACGGGGACAGTAGCGATCGGTAGGAGCCGTTTGCGGGATGGCGAATCGAGAATCCGCTGGAATGGAAGATAAATACCGCGGACTATAAGAGCGAGAGCGGAGGAAGACTCGAATGATTAACCCGTGGCGCCGTGTAAGATCGTAAAGCCCATGGGATCGTGATGGGCCCTATCCGCATGGGCTCGCTCCGTTCGACGATTTGGCGGGGCCTTTGTCTCGCGTTATAATTGGCTTGCCATTTCGGATGAGAGCTACTGCCGGCGTGTACCATATTAGCGGCGGTAATTACAAATCATTGGACGAAGTGGAACCGAGACGAGCCCGACGAGCCGATCTCTGCGGTCGAGCGGACTTGGAGAGAACGATCGCATGCGCGAGATATACTTCGCTCTCTCTCCTTCGGCGATTTCGTTCCCCGGGGCTTGAAGTAATGCCTTTCAGTAGACTGTTAGCATAGAAAGGACACTCTTTAACTTGATTATATTGGAAATTGTTTTGTACACGTCTACCGCTTATCGTTGGCAGTGATAAATAATAAAGATATTAGTGATATTACGTTCCACAGAAGCGCCTTACATGCGGGCTGAATAAATTCTTTTTGTATGAATGCATAATGAAGCATTTCGATCTTGAACGTATTAATAATACCGGCCTACAAAGTGTTCCGCGGAAAGATTTAGCAACATTCGGACATAAAATACAATTTATCGGGTTATTATTCACAATATTAGTACAGCGAGAGCGTATATAGGAACTACATGCATAGACGCTATTTCTGGTACGACGCGTTTAATAAAGACACTCTTTCCAAGCGCGCGGTGCGCGAGCACGCAATGAC
The DNA here is from genome assembly GCF_003070985.1 of Temnothorax curvispinosus. NCBI lineage: Eukaryota > Metazoa > Arthropoda > Insecta > Hymenoptera > Formicidae > Temnothorax > Temnothorax curvispinosus. The sequence continues at coordinate 24,409 of NW_020211278.1, read as the reverse complement.
AGCGGTAATGGCTCTCTCTCTCCCTGCAATAAACCTCGGTGTTAAGATATGCACATTATTCAAGAAGGAAGAGGTATTACCGGTAGGGAGGAAAAATGAATAATCGCGTCTGTTCGCCGGAGAGTTCCGCCGTCGAGAGTGTCTGAAATTTGTCACGGCAATAGGCGAATCTCGCTGCGGGGGCATTATACATCGGGTATCCGCGAGACATATTTTAGCGGTTTAATCATTTAACGTTCATTAAGCGCAGTAATGAAATTACGGACCGCACGGTTAAACGCAACATTACCCGCGACACTTGAATACGCAGGAACGCGGCCACGTAGCCAGTCTCGATACCTCTCGGAACAAAACCGCCTTGAGAGACATCACGTCCGCGCATTATACATACACCGTCTCTCCACTCTTTCCCCCTTTCTGATTCATACGTGTTATAAGTGGCGCATAAACACGGTAGATTATAATAATAAGAGAATATTTATAATTGTTTAGGAGTGTGCAGTCTTTCAATTAACACCCGTTGTAAGCAGTTACAGCTGGTACCTTCGGCAACGTACAAATTCCTTACCGGTTCGGTGAGGCATAATTTGTCCCGCGTCATAAATTATCCGCGCGACTCCTCGGCCGTCTTGTAATACGCGCGTATGTGAGATCCCGCCTTATAAGGGCGACCCGTATTTTTTTATTTCCGCATCTTAAAACTTTATCGCCGCCCAATGGCGCCACCGGCTTGCGTCGCGATATACGCGCAAAACATTTCTGTCTTCTTAATCATGATATTTATACATGACTGTCGAAGTTTCGTAAAGCGGACACCTCGATTGAAATTAAATTAAATAAAAACGCAGTTTAAATTCTTGTGGTGGATAAAAAATTGCGAATTAGTTGTTACAATAAGACGGATAATGTACTTGAATTCGTCGAGAAAAATTTTCAAGCAGTCGGAATGTTAGGATTGAAGTGTCGCTTGGAATCTGTGCGTACCCTCGAAACTCCATAAAGTTTTGCGCGCGGCCGAAAGAAAAACAGCGCAATGATGTCACATATGTCTTCGCGCGTTCCGCGCCGAATCGGTCTTAGGGGCCCAATTATTTCGCTTGTTTTCTTGCGAAACCCACATGACTCTTGTGTTCCCCGGATCGAGAAACACGGCCTACGGTGTACGGTGTTATGTTCGCACGACGATCGCGCGATGATAAAAACTTGCCGCGTTGCATGGTCGTGCATTTCTTCCCTTCTCGAAAGATATCGTCGCGACTACGGTTGCTGTGTTACATTTCACTTACAGGCGACCTCAAGTAGGGTATTATGTAATGTTTGCAATGCGGCGCGTATCAACAGCGAAGGATAATAAACAAGGGATACAAGTTACAAATGCAGCTGAATGTGCGATATCTCAAATTGCGATCTGTCGAGCGTCCTGATGGGAATTGTTCAATGAACATTTCGATCGAGAGACAGCGGCGCGAAACGATTTCTCGATATTGATGGAACGGAACGATTCGTTTCTCAATGACCGTGACAAATGCGCTCTTATTTGCATCGATGAATTTTACCGGCGACGCGGTAAGAAAAAGGGGGAATTGATTTAACGATTCGCGTCAAGCTCGCGGCGACGCGTCATTTTTCGTATCGGCGACCGTATTTATGAGACGGTAACGTACTGACTGTGGTATTAATAGGCTCGGGCGTATGGCTAACGTCGGTCGGAGCGTGTGTATCGAAACCACGAGATCTCGTCTCAAATCGATGTATCAATGTGTACCAATTCGATCGTTCTACCTGCGACACCATCCTCCCACGCGCGTACATATCGTGGACACGAGTCGCACGCGTGTTTTATCGTTCTAGTATTATTTTATAGCGAGCCTATAGCAGTCCTCAAGCCTATACTAAGAGAGGCAAACAGAATGGTTTGAATATGCGATCCTGAGGCAATTTCAATCCCCTCGACTATTGTAATTACAATAAACGCTAAATGTAATTATAACAAAAATATATTTGTAAAAATCACAAGTTCGATGATATTTTTTCTAATTTTTTACGCATTAGATCTTTTACTTATTTACTTCTATATGAAGATGAGTACTAATATAATGATAATTATCTTGTGATAAGTAAAATATGTTAAGTTTAAGTAACATGTTTTTAACCATGTATGCAAATCACAACTACTTGTTTTTAATAATTCATTATTGGTTGAAAGGTCGTGTTATGCATCAATGAAAAACGTTTTCGCGCAGTAAATATTTTTGCGCTCGCACGCAGAGCTTTATTTCCATTTTTAATAAATATGTACATACATAAGCATGTGACTTAAACAAGGCGACATTTTCATTGAAAACAAAATGGAAATGTAGAAAAAGATTAAATGGAATTTTACTGATGGTGAGAGATATGACTCGTGTGTATGTTTACTCGCCACACGGGTTTCTCCGTTAGATTTTTTGAGCAACAACTTGGCGGTAGACGGAGTGTCATACGCAAACGAAAGTAGCGTCGTACTACTTCAAGGTGGTCGTTACCAAATTCGGAATAACGAGGTTTGTCTGATAAAAGATGGAATGTGTAAACTATCAGCGTTTTCAAAGATCATTTAAATATATCGTAATTCGAATAACATACACATGTATCTATATACAGTCTTTTATGAAGAACAAAAATGTATAAAGAAAATAAAATAAAATGTTTTATACATGTTTTATACATGCATTTGTGATTGTAAAACAATTTAGTTAGTTGAATATTGTATAACAAATTATTATTGCACGAGATATCGCAAAATTGCTTATCAATATGCACCAATCTTTCTCCAACTATTCTATTGCGTGATCCATTATTGATTAGAATCGATATATCGTACGCGGCATCGGTTTTATATTGATTTTCGCGAGAGAGATATTTTACTTTATAACGCTGAAATAGCTGTAATGTCGCGGGGCATTTCTTAATGCATGCGTAATAAACGTGCGTGTCATGAATCACGTTGCGGAAAGTCTATCTTAAATCGTGGCTTTTCCCACAATGAAAAGCCTCGCGCTTCCGAGCTAGGGAGAGAGAGAGCGCGCGTTATAAATTTCATTTGCGGATCTTATCGCGATTGCAATAGCGGGGCAATTACAATTTTAATCGGTTAATAACAACACAATTTCAGATTATGTCGTAAAGCGGCTTTAGGAGCCATTCGGAGACCCGCCGCGCCGCCAGTAAGATCGTCGATTAATGGTGGGAATTCGCCCTTCGAGAGATGGAGCTATACTGGCGCTAATTTACCGTTGTGTTTGAACGTACTATTAGACACGTGCGTGAAGTATTCGGAATTCACGTTTCGAGCCCACACCTCGTGCGACACACGTGAAACGTGTGCACACGGCGGGCACTTGAACCTCGAACCCTGAACCCCAACTACGTCGTATATACGCGCCTAAGCGGAATCTATACCGTACTCGTTAAGTACGTCATTACCTGTTATTCGCGCGCGTGTAGAGAGGTTTCTCCGTATTGTAAATTATTATTGGAATGCCGTCGTCGGTAAACCGTATTCATACGCTATTTTCATTCCGGCTCACGTAACAGTCACGATTCGCGGTAACAGACCTGCGTAACGCCTATTCCGATTCGTAAATATTGTGATATTTTTATTACATCATACGGATGCCGGTATCGCAGTGAACCGGTTATTTATAAAGAGACGCAACTCTGCAAAATATTGATTACAGCACGGAAGAAATGGAAAGCATATGGTTAGCATATCATATCTGAAAAAAAGTTATTTCTTATTTTACACTTACAGAGAACTATTTAATATTTTTGAATGAGGGTAGGACGGGGTGTCGATGTATTTTACAAAACAGAAACTGTAACACCAATTAAAATTTAGCTCCAAAAATTCTTTTTTATCTATAGATAATTTCTTGGCAATAATTGAAAATCCCTTCATGATTAAGTTAATTTATAGAAACAAATTTTTTAATTGGTTCCACAATCCCGTGTATATTTCACGGTTTCTATCAAATCGTTAAAAGATTGACAATTTTCCCGAAACATTTTATCTGGTCTCGTGTCTGAACAGGAAAATTTAAACGCCATTAAATTCATGAGGTATATGCCGATCGGAAAGTATGCTTTCGAGAGACTTTGAGAAGAATTCAGTGAAGATTAAGAGGCTGCCGCGCGCGCGAGAATAATCGATTTCGGATTCAAGGTAGCCGAAGAGGTCGCGTAAAGTGGTTCGACATAATTATACCGTATCCTCCTGACCTCCGGGACTTAGCCCGGAATGTTCCAGCGCGATCGCGGGCGGACGGGAGAGGCTCACCTACAAGACAATGTGTGCGGTCCCAACGCGCGCGCGCACCATTGCACAACCACATACGCACTCTCGTCGAAACGGATGCTTTGTTTCGGATTAAGGTGCCGACCGGCACCGCGTTGCGTTACCCCGTTGCGCGCCGGGCTACGTATAATCACTCTGTAACGTAAAACTAAATTAGCGCGGATCCCGGAGTCCGAGCTCGCGCTGCTGCTGGTCGGCTGGATACGTTTACATCGAGTTTACGACGCGACCTGGCTTCCCTCGTTAATTTTCCGTCGACGGTTCCGAAAACGCGCGAGGACCTCGGCGAGGACTATATTGACGCGGGGTCCCCTCCGCGATCATTCGCCGTACGTACGGCGATTTTACGACCGGGACGCGCGCAGAGCGTTGTCCCGATGATATTATACCAGGCTTCATCATTTTCTAATGAGAGCGTTGCTGCCTCTTTACGGCCGACGCTCGTACATTGTCTTCGCCCCACTCGCCGCCTCGTCGCGTCTCCATCTCGCTTGACACGCGAGGCCGCTCGGAAAGAGACGCGGAAACTTCGGCCCGGCCGCTTTTACGACCGCGTTTCACGTTGTTTCGTTTAATGATCTTTCCAAACTTGATCGCCGGATAATGTAGAAATGTTATTAAGGTGTTGCCGATTGCCTCCGCTGCACTGATGTAGGGTCCTTGGCGAGATATATGCTGCGAAGAGAAAATGCATTCGTGCCACGTACAGAAATAAATGAATGATAAAATGCTCTTTCTTTGCTTTATTTAAAATAAGACTGTATGTACATAAAGTACATTATACAGTTATTATTAAAATATCAGGTATTATACTAATTATGCAGTTATAATAATAATGAGAAGAAAAGAGAAATTTTTATAATTAAATTGCAAATTAAAAATTAGCCCTCTTTTTCTCTTTTTTATAATTAGATTAAATTAGATTAATTTTTCTTCTGTAAATCTGTAAAATTTTAACAGCTAAGAATATAAATTTATCATTCACGAACAGAACGTAGGAATTAACTATGCAGTGGAAATGTCCCTTGAAAGACGTTTCATCACTTCATACAAAAGATTTATTCATTATAATTGCTAACTATATTTTTGTATAAGACATTATTATTATAATTTTTACGATTTGTTTGGAAAAACCAGTGAAAATTTTTCTTTACATTTTCTCGTTTTTTAAATATTTGAATGTTTTTCCTTTGAATTTATAATGTAGAATAAAGTTACCCGCTAAGAAAGCAACTGACATCTAGTACTACAATGCATAACTGTCTGTAAGAGAAAATTTGTGTGTTTATCTGCAGGAGAATACCTGAAATATCTACTAATAATAAGATAAAATAAAAACAGATGTCTATATTGCCGACTTGTTTGTAATTGATTAATTTAATTATCCGTGTTTGATTATTATCCATGCGAATAATAACTATATAGAAAAAATGCAATTTTGTGGCAATATATATGTAATATTATTTTATACTAAATATATAAGTCTTATTTATAAACGTTGTACATATGCAAATAAAATATTGGAATAATAAATAATAAAATAAATAATACATTATAAACTATAAACTGTCTTATAAACATTTTAGCAATTGCACAGATTATAATTGTTTCAATGAAAGTGTCTGTATAATACATCATAATTTTAATATTACATTATTAAGTTATTAATTATTTAAATATTTATATCAACAGTAGAAAATTTTCGACAGTCGATAATGTTGGTGTTCTTTAAATAATTCCGGACTTCTGGGCTCTATTGATAATCACGAAAATTTATCGAGAGTCGATGTTTTTTTAATAGTAATATTATCGGTAATTATAATAATAGTTAATTAACGTTACCAAATTGCAAAGATAAATTTTAATGTAAGTAAAAAATGTTAACCCAATATTGAAAAAATATTATATTCTTAAGAAAGCAATTTTTTCTCCTCTCAATATTAAAATCGACTATTTCAGTAATATGTGTTACATCAATATAACATTAATATTTTATATAATTTTTTATGAGCGGATTGAAATATTTGTTAGAACAATATATGTGTGGTAACTAAGGAAAAACTATAATACGATTTTAAATATAAAAACAAACATTTTTGGAAGCTATAAAATCTAAAAATCTCAAATAAAAAATGTTTTATTAATTTATTTAGTAAAAAAAAATACTATTGAGAATTTAAATTTATAGACAGTTATAATGGTTTGATTAACTAACAAATGCATGATGCAAAAAAAAGTTTGCCAGGTGTGGGGTTCGAACCCACGCTCCCAGATGGGAACCAGAACTTAAGTCTGGCGCCTTAGACCGCTCGGCCAACCTAGCTTCGTGTCGAGATCACTCGTTGAATTGCTTTAACTATGGTATCCAATATATATTGAGCGTTGTGCTAAATTATTTATAATGCATTGTTTCTTCCTTTTCAATAATAGATGATTGTACAATTAAAATATTCACTTCTTCTCTTCGTTTATTATTGTATAAAACCTATATTTATATAGATATATATAGCCAATATGTATATTTCATAATGACGAAATAAATAAAATTACTATTTATATGAAAAACATTAGATGTGATAATTTATTATACTATAATGTGCTATAATGTATTATACTATAATGTATGGAGAAAACTGGGCTCCGTCTTTCGGAAAGAGACGTTAAGCCGTTGGTCCAAAGGGTTAAAGTGAGAGGAGAAGGATAGTACTTATTGGTAGTAGATTGCGAACCCTACGGGGATATGTAATAAATTACGAATCTCGGTAAAGCAACTATGTAAAAATTAACCAAATAAAATTATATAGGAAGTACCTTGTAATAAGTTGTCCTTTAATGCCTCTATTTCTAGGGTATTGCTTGCAACTTTATCTAATGCATTCCCGCGCCTCCGCGACGCGCTTCCGAATCGAAGTTTGTAAAACAAACCGCCCGGCTCGACGTAACATTGTGAAATTAAAGCTCGGTATAAACTTTAAAAGTATACGGTCACTATATTGGCTCTTTGCCCCTCCTCCACTCCCGATTTTCTGAATCCATCCCGAAACAGTAGTCATGCAGTAATTATTTAATCAAAGAGAAAAAGAAACTTAGAATTGCTTGACAATTCATCAATAATTTGTTAATTTTTATATATACTTCAACAAAATAGATATAAGTCAATAATTTAATATAGGTACATGTAAAAATATGATGAAACTTGAATTAATGATACAAATCACTTGTAAAGCATATTCCTTCACAATTATTTTCATATCTTATAAATTAATGAAAATTCTAGAAATCAGTAATTCCAAGAATTTTAAGATTGGAGAGGTTGGAGATTTTAACGCAAAAATCTAAATTCTTTAAAATCGATAATATGAACAATGGAATTACATTAAGAAACTATAATCGGCTAGAAAGTTAAATTATCTAAAACTCTAAAAATTTTTCAAATTTAACGAAATTACAATTCCGAGAATGAAAAATTTCGAATAACAAAAATTAAGAAGATAAAAGGTAAACAAAGTATTAGGGAAATATAATCAGCAAAGAGATTGCACTACCTAAAATTTCTAAAATTTTCGAAAGTTTCAAGAATTTAAATCATGAATATGTACGCTTATTTACGAAATATCTAAATTGCGTAATTTTTACAAATTAATTACGATATATTCACTTTCTTCTTTTGGCGATAAAGGTACATATACATTTTTAAATTTCTTCACAAAATAGAAAAATCTAAAAAGATTTGTTTTTGAATTTTTTGAATATATTTTTAAATAACTTTTTCTTATGTTTACAAAATTGAATGTTCTAAATCGTTCCTGTAGGTCTCAAAAAGTGCAAAATACATTTTGAACGGATTGTTTGTTGACGAGATTCGCTATTCCGACAAGCTCATGGAAATTCGATACCATTGAAGGAAGATTACCGGTAATAAGCAGATGGTAATATTCTTTCGCATCACTGGGAGTACAATGGGCTTGCGATGTCGTAGGATCCAGAAAGCAAACAGAATACGAATGGAGCCGACTCGTTGCCGACGAGCAGATCTTATCGCGATGAACTGTCAGGGGTGGATCACCGGATTGCTCTTATCCCAGCTTGCCCGAATGTGCATCCCCTTTGACACGCAACCCGAGCTCAGCCTCGATAACATAATAATGGTAAAGACAGCGCATGGCGCGATAACTACATATAGATAGTCAGACAACTAAAAAAGATTGGAGCTTATTATACTTCAGAAGATTTATAATTTACTATATATATAGTTTTTATTTTACATAGATTGTAATACTCCATTTATATATAAATCTTTTGAAATTCAAGATAATAAATGTCCGCTCGCATTGTTCTTGACAAATTAAAAAAAAATATATATAATATGTATAATTTTCTAAAAAAAGTGTAGACTTCTTTTAAAATTGCACACTTTTTGTTCTTTTTATTCAAATTAATTGGATCGTGCCTGTGATGCGTCATGTTAGGTTTTATGAAAGAGCATGGCACGTGATGAAAGCACAAAAAATTAAGCTGACCGCAGCGATTTGAAAATACAGCTGTATCTTTTTGTGCAAAGTAAGGGTTGAAACAACCGAGGGACCAAGATTATCGATTAACCAAAGTTCAAGCCTTCATTGTTATTGTTAAGTATTGATGATGCAATTATTATTATTGTAACACTATCACACACAAAGCTAACATCAGTGACTAAATGATATACTTTATCTTAATAAACTGAAAAGTAATCACGCATTATAATTTTTATTTTACTCGCTTTGATTTTGCGACGTAGAAACTTGTTTATTTATGTTCTTATACATTTCTCTCTGTAAAGATATAAAATATCTTCAAATGTTTTCAATAAAAATCTAACTTTTTACTTTTAATTTCAATGTTAAATGATAGACTTGAACTGAATAGAAACTGTGCAAAATATGTACAGTTATTATACATACTATAACGGATATACAGTTTGTGTACATGTACGTATGTTGAAACATGTACGTATTCTTTTAATAAATTATATACCAGAGAAATTAGCGCGTTATTGTAACAGCATGTTAGCCGTGTGCAAGTGAAAATCGATACCCCTCTATGGGAAGCCAAAGAAACCAGTATTTGAAGAAAAACGATTTTGTATTGTGCCCACGTTGTAACGTTTGCAATGCGGCACGCGCCACCCCTGCCACGTGCCAGCCAATCTAAATCTAATAACACAAACAGCCTCACAATACATGCATCATACACGCCAGCGTTTGCAGGCAGGATGTAATGGGACACCATGTGAACTAATCGCTCCGGAGTGGTCCTTCAGATCCTGTTTCGCTATTTGTCGATCCCGGCCTATTCTCTTTCTTTCTCTTGGGACAAATAGGTTCCCAGCTGAGTCCGATCAACATATTATGCATAATTTCTGTTTTCTTTCTTTCGCAGATTTGATCTTATGACATTGGGGATAATTCTTCTGACATATTTGATACATATCGAGAAGACATAATCTTTTAATTATTGTTTTTATAGTAATAAATCATTAGGTAACTCCAATAATTCCATCAACAATTTTGTAACATGTTATATTGTCTGCTATTCTACTGATTTAACTATTGCGTAAGAGCGATAGTTTCATTATTTAAATAATTTTTCAATAAATATAAAATAAAACGTGTATATCATAATAATCTAATAAAAATTACTTATATAAATTCTTTTATTTCAAAGAGTGAAGTCAAAATAAAATACTTACATTGGTTACACACAGCTGCTACTGTAGTTAAAGATGACATGGGCAAAGAATAGAACATAGAAACTTTTCTATCATCAAGATTTTTAATTCTCAAAAAGTAAGTTTAATTTATTTCAATATACACCGACGAGTGTGTTTATACGCGCGAGTGTGCGTATCGTGTCTTCGCGTGCGTACAAGAACAACGCGTCTTGTAAAAGATGACGTGACGTGATTGAACCAAAGTACAATCAATATACATATATATATTTATATATATATAATCAACATCACAAGATCACAGAGCGCTCGGCTCCGGGACGAAGAATGCACTTCCTAGAAGAAAAGTACATACCAAGTCTCTCGATATGCAAAAAGGAACTCTTCATAATAATAACTTTTTAACGGTACTTTTGTTTTGACAAAAACGATACGATCTACGCTCGTAAAACCGCTGCAAAAGTTTTGGACTAACTTGGGAATTTCAATCCGGTATATACTTCGTATACTTTCGTGAGTTGTATGAGATTGTTTCGGGCCGGCTTATCAAACGATCCAAATCAACTATATACGTTTTATACAGGTCGCGTTCGCGATCCAACTTTTTAACGTTTTTGGCCTGATTCCGTTGTGCCAGACACTGATCATTTATCTAGATTATATGCTTTAAAGCGAGGAATGGAACGGATTGCAACAAATTCAATTTTTCGTCCACGCGAAATGGATATGGAGACGGTAAAATCGTGCATTCCCGATCGCGATTTACGTTAAAAAATTGGATGGCGCCGACGCAATTATACGAATGCGCTACGTACACCCTACGTTTATTTACATCTATGTATAATAATTTTCACTCTAGAGTGACGTCAATATTGTTTCGTTGGATTCCTGGAAATAGTTTTCTTTTTGTACATCGCAACAATATTTACAGATATTTTACAAATTACGTTACACGTTTACGCTAACTAGGCGATATTGGTTAGTCATAAATTGTAGGGGTAGGAAGTTAAAATTTCGAAGTCGAAAATGCTCTCTAAAACTATGGTATCTGTTATTCATTAATAAGCGATATGTCCGTCGAGTGGTGTCAATTTCTTTCGATCCTTATCAGCCTCTGTAGTTCAAATGATATAAAATATTTGATACCATCTTAGCTTTCTCGTTCGGTTCATGCGATTGGCTCTCTCGTTTCATTAAATTTGTATTCTGCCTAAAATACAGATTTAAAGTATTCTGTGATAAATATTGCTCGTCAACAGTATCAAATACACAGGAAGCGTATCACTATTATATTAATAATAACAAGAAAAATATCTATCGTCATAATTATTTTTGAAGTAATTTTTACATTGACAAATCATAATTAACGAATCCAATTACACATGGGATAAAAGGGAAATAGTATAACAGGAAATGCCGCAAATTCTATTACCCATATTTTCTAATATCAATAGAAGATATCGAAGATTGACCAAAATTAATATTTATATAAGAATTTAATATCAACTATACAAATTATTGGAACTGTTATAAAATAAGACAATTGTTTTTAGATATATGTTTTAATAATCATTCGAGCCATCTTTTGACCGAGCTGTTAGATTTATAGAAAAACACCTTCTCGTTGTTCGATATGTATCGTTTCTTAACTAATGCGATCATCGGTGATCGTTGCAAGATAGTTGTCTTAGATTTTTGCACTGTTTTGCCTGATTCCTTACGAAATTGTCGACTTTAACTCCGACGAAAATGATGATGCCACGTGCGGCTCTTTTTTCCTTTTTCCACCGCAAAAAGGAGCAGAAGAGAAACAGAGCCACAAGCAAGTCGAATTCGCGAAGGCAATGTACGTACGCCGATGCGATCATTATCCGATATCGTTTATGCGGTGGTTATCCGGATAATTATTCAGATGCGGTCGCATATACTAATTCCCTGGATCGTACAGTATCTCCGCGAAGGCCACGAGCCACGTCATTCTCGTCGGAGTTTACATCTCGTAGCACTATTTGCCGTTTGACGAAAGCAGCGGACTGGCAGCGGCTGAATATCCTTGATTGCAGGTGGGCAACATAAATGGGTTCATGTTGAACGGTGATCCAACCACCTCTCCTAGTCCTGCAACATGCCCACTGTCGGTTATAACATTAGTAGTGCGATATTGCTTAAACGCTATCACACAATCAATAAATAAAAAATAAATAGCGGAAATCATAACAACTTAGTATTTATAATAATAAAATTGATTAAATAAAACAGGATGTCTCATAAAGCAATGATAAAGTATTCATGTGAGAAGTAAAGAGAGAAATATCTAATTGTTAATTCTATAACAAAATTAGAAATAATCGCTCGATTCTTACAGGACCATTATACATTCATCTGTTTATTTAATAAATAATCCGTTTTAATAATTCTATTTAATTGAAGCTTTTAAGTCTCGAACGACTGGCGATCTAAAAATGTGCGATCGGCGGCGAAGATTTGTGAAGCCTTCTCATAACCCGTGCGGAGAGATAGATGCAGCAGGGTAGTGAACAGCATATATCAAAATTTCGCAGATATAAATTGAGAATATGTGCACAGAAAAGATTCTAGCCATTTTTCGATTGTTGTATGATATACACGTACACGTATCATGTTAGTGCTACACATACACCCACACACATATACAATTTCATTCCAACAAAATTATTTTCTCCTGATGCTACGATCGCAATATTTGTAATTTATTAAACTAATTACAGAAAGCTTTGTAGCGTGAAAGAATATCATGAAAAAAGCGAACACTTAAAAGTTAAAAATTGGCAATTAGATTAAGATTACTGTCGCGTTGTAAATAAGTGTACGTACATTCTCAAATGTCGTCTCTCATAACTCTTTAATCGCAGTGCATAGGGTGATGGTGGTGGTGATGATGGTGGTGTTGGTGGTGATGGTGGACGGTTAGCGGTTACTGGGCGGCTGTGGCGAGGTGGTGCTGTGTGGGCCAGTGCGGTGGGACTGAGGTGGTCGGTGGTCGTACTACGGGGGCGAACGCACTCCCGTCCCCGGATGTATAGAATATGCCATATTGTTCGTGCGCTAAAACGAAAATTCCACATAAGGGAAAATCATAAGTGCGTGCATCGAGAGGTTAAATAGAATAGAAGAAGGGCATGCGTGCTGGATACGTGAACAAATATGAGTATTAGGTATCTTCGTTTACAGTTGTGCCGAAGAAATTGACGTTTTTGAAAAAAAAAAACTTTGGTCATAAAGTACATATTATAATAAAATGTTTGTTAAGTATATATAAATATATAACAAGGCTAATGATTTAACGAATAATTTTAAATCTTGCATCATTCAGCATTTGTAGTATTGGTACTATTTTCTTTATCGCACTGCAATATGATTTACGCCTTTATGCTGTTATCGTTTTAATCGATTTTACAACACACGAATTGTAAAAGTTGCCGAATGTAAAAAAAAAAAGTTACACTTTATCCCGGCACAACTTGGATTTTGCAGTAACACTGCACAGACATGGGTCGTCTGCGGGAGCATATAGAGAAAGAGAAAGAGAGAGCCGACTTACGCGAGGTGTAGAGAGTCGGGCTGCCGGTGTACGGATTGGCGACGGAATAACTTCCGTTAGTACTGTGACTGTGTGGTGTGCTGGCTGAACTACCGCAATAACCACCACCGGTTACGACACCACGTGGACTTGCGCTGCTGCTTTGTCTGTAGGCGTCGGCGTTGCCGCCGACGTTGGCTCCGACACTACCACCGCTGCCGCCACTGCCGCCGCCACCGCCGCCGCCGCCTCCACCGTCAGCAGCAGCTCCTGTCGTCACGGAACTACCGTCTAGAAATAGAAACCTGCCCGTCAGACGAACTCGTCAGTATTTCAGGTCGTGAGTGGTTGCCTAATAAATTTAACTCAGGGACATCTGCGTCTTGATTGGTACGAGTCTCTATCTAGAGAAGAGATCGCGAGGCACTTTATATGTATATATACTTTTTAAATTATACAATAAACATCTAATATCTATGAAGATGGTATGAGCGAGAGTATCGTCTACATTGCAGAGAAACACACATACACACATCGTACGTACCGTCTGTCCATTTTGCCGCGCTACCATTTTCCTGCACCGTCACTGCAAGTTGCCCCGTATACGAATTAAATGCCGTTGCCGAACTGGATGTGGGAGGTGCGGGTGCGTGCACTGAACCCGGACTTCTCGGTGCCCCCGCGATGCCCATGTTTCCGCTCTTGGGCATACTGTAAATGGCTTCCGCTAGATCCGCCGCCCTCTTCAATACTATCTCCTTCGGAAGCTTTTCAGGGTCACCGGGGTGCCGCGGTACGAGTTTCTGTAACCTTTGGAAGCCGTAGTCGATCGTGGGTTCGTTTACCGCTGGAAAATTCAGCAAAGGTTCGTTCGCTCTTACTGCGTGATCGGGCAGGGTCCGACGTAATCTCATAATCTCTCCGCGATAATTATTATTCTCGTAGATCTCTCGCGATAGGTACCAGACCTTCTCTTCGTACTTACAAACATAGACAAATCTGCCAGGCGCTCCTTTACAGAATTGTTTGCTTTTGTAATGTAACGTGACGTCGACGACGCCGGGTATTTGCCGCGCTGGTGCCTGCACCTTGATTGCGTGTGGAGTGATAAACTGTAATGAAAAAAACGAATATATTTTTTTATATTTACCGCAGCAAAATTAGTGCTAGAAATTTCCAATGTTACTGACCTCGCTCCAAACTAGCATCGATCCGAAAACCACCTGCAATCCGTCGAAGAAATTTTCACCGATGATTATGACGGTGGATCCACCCGACGTCCAACCTTCATTAGGCGATATCGCCTTTATGCACGGCGTTTGGAGAGGTATCGGCGGATATAAACCTAGGGTTCATAACATAGAAATACTACTATATTTTCTATACTTAATTTCATTAGCTTAGCATTTAATTGGATTCATATTTGCGTGAAATGCGTTGAAATTTCCTGTCAGCTTGAGAGACAATCACATTGAGTCTTTAAAAGCGTTAAACGATCAGTTTTCCCATAATGAAGAAAATTAAGAGTAACAAAATAAAAAAATTACAAGTCGAGAATTAGACAAAACCAAGCGGTATCTTGAAAATAACTCGCGACTGACGAGAGGGAAGAGAGAAATAGGATATGGAAAATTATCTGAATATTCTGTTTATTCGGTTGAGGCCGAGTGGCAGATATATTTTCCGGCGTGCAAGTTTTCGAGGTCGTGGGACTCGTGAAAGTGGGAAAGAGGCGGAAAATGAAAGAGAAACTATGAAGGAGAACGGCGGATAGAGAATGAGGCGGCGAGAGAAAGAGAGAGAGAGAGAGAGTATGAGGAAGAGAGAGTCGGAGATGCTCGGAGAAGGGTTGTAACAAGAAGAAAGGGGAGGGGACGATCGGGCCGCCGGTGTGTCTCTGCTTGGAATTTATAACCCAATGATATCATTTTGTACCCCGGCGAAGCCAAGCCACCCCCGGCACCGACCCTGGGCGAAGCGGAGCCACGGCAGAGTGGCTGACATCATGGTATATTGCTCTCAGTGATGCTCAAACACTTTCCACTTCGAGTGCTTATGTGCCGTCACATCGATAAATCTCGGCGGCTTGAAAGATCGCGAGACGTTGTTTATATCTGACCGTATTTAAAGAATATTCTTTAGACATTGTCGAGAGGCAAGATATTTCTTCGCAGTTATCTTAATTAACGGTTATCCACTTTTGCGATTGTCTTCAGGTTAATAATAAAATAACTGTCGCATCAATGAAGTGTAAAATCGACGAAATACTTCAAATACAAATTCTAGAATAAAAATTTGCAATAAAATTGTACCATATGATACAATTGGAGAGATTACATAACTTTGCACAATTTTATTCATCGGACAAAAATGAAGTCAACAAGTGACCATTACGGCGGAAGCGTTAAAGAGTTGCAAGAGTGTGGTCCCTACGTAAATGGGAATTCCTCAATGGGACATTGGTATTTATTGCGTTCAATGTACGAGAAAGTCGTTAAAGAGAGCCGGCCGTGTTGGCAACCATCCTGGTAGAGAATTGTCGAGCGGCGTGGTGCGGGCCGCCGCGAGGGTGGTAGAGAGGAGGAGGAGGAGGAGGAGAAGAGGTGGAGGGTTGAAAAGAGGGATTCAGTGGAGGAGGCCAAGGAACAAGCGTACCAACCCGGAATAAATAAAATCCTCCGCACCACTGAATGGTAAGGGGTGTTATTCCCCAACCCTCCCGGCCCCCCTCGTTTGCCACCGAACTATCGTCGAAGTCGAAGAGCCGTACTCCGACACGTTCGGCCCGATTCCCTTTGATCACTGCGAGATCGCGCGATAACTTCGTTCGCCGTGGTAAAGACTCGAGAAATTTGCCAGAAAAAACCCGGGTTTTATCCCGGCGCAAGCAAGTATCATTACGACAATGTCGCGCAATTATATCTTTAATATTCAGCCAGAACGGCGAATACTTTTCCATATCGTTTTTCATTGAATGTCGAATGTGTGATAAAATTTTTTGCTTGTTACTTTTAATATATCTGATATAACAAAAATAGCATCCTATACTCCGTTATATGAAACGAGTTTGGAATTTTTACAAAATTTATAATCCTTTCTTCTCTTTCGTGTCACAAATTAAATTTAAAAAAGGAAGCAAGGTATGAAGCGTAAAATGAAAATAGCAACAACGTTTTTGTCAAATAAGAAACGCGTTGTAAAAACGGCGTATCGGGAAAGATAGATCGTAAGCAAGCGTTTCAAATTTCATGGACAATCAAGATTTGATTTGTACAGCAACCGAGAGAATTCGTTCACAATGACAGCAAAATCCACGAGATACCGGCGCGGCGTTCTACGTTCTTCCCCTTTCTCTCGTGTTTCCTGTCTCATTGGTATGCTCGTTTCGGCGTTTCGGGGGATAGCTTGCGGGGGGATTTGGAAAGAGTGGATGTGTTGGTACCTTCATTGGCGTCGCGCGGAGGCTCTAGGAGGGCGGCGGCGGGGGACGCGAGATAGCTTAAACTTAGCATTCACAAACCAACGCACCGCGGCAACCACCACGGGGAAGTGGAGAGCGCCGAGAACGACAGAGGCGGAAACTGAATGAGAGAAGCAGAGATCGAGATGAGAGAAGCGGGCCAATTCCGCTCTCTTTCTTTCTGTGTCTTTGCCGCTCCGCGCGGCAGCCAACCAGGTAAAAAGAAGAAACTGACGCGGGTGGAGACGAGAATCTTGGAACCCGCGGCGAGAAGAAGGGGGAGGGGGGACAGGCACTCGGGCGAATTTCGAGCGAGCGCAGAGTGGAGGGAAATAAGACCGAGGAACAAGGAGCGCGGAACGGAGCCGTGGATCCTTCGTTTTCCCCGCATCCCATTGATTTACATCTTGTCTTGGCATAGGTAGGAAGAAAAGACGGAGGAAGAAGCCTGCGCGAGAGAGGAGCGAGCAGGGACGAGGGGGGAAAGGGGGGAGGGGTGGCCGTGCGATATCAGCCGTTTGTATGCGCGGCCGACGCCAAACTTTGCTGAATTGCCCTATGACTCCATATATCCCATTCTACCGGTGCGCCCTCCTGCAACCCTCTTACGATTCCGCCCCGCCGCCCCGGCTCCCGAGTCGTTATGCCGATCTCGAAGAAAACTGACCCCCCCCCCCCCCCCCCCCCCCCCCGCCCTCGCCGGAAGGGGCGCCGCACGAGAGAAACAACACGCCGCGAGCATTCGAATTGGCAATGCCTCGAAACGTGAATCGCTCGGGAAGTCGATTTTGATCGACAAGCGTTGAAAGCGCTTACGCGCCGTGAATCATATCATCCGTGAAAAATCGATGGGTTGAATAAATGAGGACGTTTAATGTGCGCACCGGGCTTTTTAATTATCGTCCGTTAATTAATTATCATATTTTCTGCGAGTGCTTTGTTAGCACGGCGAAGGCCGGCTGCAAATTACTGTCGGGGAATATATAGCAGCTGACTGCAAAATTAAATAACGAAAAACTGTACGGCGGGCCAATTGGTGTTTACGGGCAAATCGAATTATCGTGTAAATGCTCGTGCAGTTTCGCGCATTAAATATGCAGGCGTTATCGATGCGCCGCTCCGCATAAATTATCTCTTCGACGATACTGATTAATTGATAATATTTATGGATTATACTTACTATTATACTCGCCAGGATCACTGGGGTCCAAGCGTTTCGCTCTGCGCCCGTGCTTGCTGTTGTTGTGGACGAACATATTGTCCGAAACCGCTAGTAATGGTCCTTCCACTCCCACTTGCGTAGATATAACCACCTGTTAGGCAGAATGGAAATTTACCGATGAAAGATAATGTAAGACAGTGACAATTAATGTACAAATGTAATAAACTAATAATAAAATTATCCTCTACAAACATTTATGTGTTGATAAAATTTCAAGTTCTTATATTCGAAAACATTTTCATGCAAATTATTCAACGACAGACTCCAGAACATGTGAGACTCTTTGAGAAACATGAAGTTAAACGCGGCATGATAAATGTTTGAATTCAATAAATATTTGAAAAATAATTACTAAATTAAAATGTTATGTACTTCCGTAAAATTTATGTTTGTATCTGTTTATATCTGACTTAATAGCGCGTAGAAAAATGCGCCGCGCAATAGACGCTACCGTGAATAATACTGCATTTCTCTCATGCGCGTCATATATCGAACCAAGTTCATCATATCTTCCGTGAACGAGCATGCACAACTCGATTTGCCGCACTGGATACCGCGGCATGCAATTCGCAACTTGCACGTACGACGTATGACGTCGATATAATCGCGCAAGTACAGGAATATAGTCGTATTAAGATATACGATTATCCTTCCTCACAATTATAACAATAAAACACACAACGTAAATTATTTATTAGAGATGTCTAACAACCGGAACAAAATTACTTGCTTAAGCGTTTACGCCGTTCTCCGCGCACGCTACGAGGCGTTGAAAAGATTTTCGCGGTGAAGCAAGAAGAACGTTTATAAAATCGGGCGAGCGGCTGGAAAATGCCCGAAAGTTTTGTCCTTCGCAACTTCGCAACTTTCTCGCGTGCCGGTGATATTACTCGGCGAGTAACACCACCGCCAACTTAGAGTAAAGCGACGATAACCTACGCTCTTCCGCTTGCCTCACGGCGGCAGAGAGATTTCCGTGAAGACTGCACTAAAATTTTAATTCACAACTTTCGGCAGTAAGCAATTCAGAAACAAATTCGGGAGTACGATGAGTATTCTAATCTTCAGTTTGTCGTTGTGCCGACCGCGTGAAAAAGAGAAAACTAAAAAGGGTCGAATACAAAAAGAGATGAGTCACGTAAAGGATGAACCGTTGGGGTTCTTTCACCGCCGTTCTTTGATAATTTATTTTTTAATTCTGTTTTTCGTTTTGGCGGAAGGGAAACGGAAAGAGGGATAGATGCAGGTATATCTTCGGTAAGCGAGAGTGGTAATGTTGGAAAGGATAAGGGACGAATATGAGAGTGAGTTGGGGATTAGATTGCGCCGAGAGTTAATTGTCGCGACTTTTGAATTATGCCGAGGCCGTCTAGAAATCGTTATCTAATCAGAAACCATCGTCTTTATTCGTTTATAGAAGTTGATTGACTTTAGTGTAGATATATGGAATAATAATAGTAAAGTGCGGTAAACACACGGAAATTTTACGCGAAGAACAATGCTCCCTGTGACGATAGGCGTCGCACGATGTTGCGGCGCGGAATTTCGGCGTTCTCGTCTCCGTCTGTCCGCCCCTATAATTTCGCGAATCGTGACTCGAATGACGGAAGTGTCTCGCGTAGTGTGCATTTCAGCATTGCGACACGACTCGGAACGTCTTTGAATCAAGTGGGTGGAAAGCCGGAAGCGATTAACTGTATCTCAAGCAGAGCCGTAAATCGCGCCATGTGATAAATTACGTTATGAATATGAGATTGTTTTCGTATCTATAGACGAATCCATTAATCCTGAGTCATGCAGATGTATTCGTCTTGATAAATATTTTAAATTCTAAAAATTTTACGGAAATTCTTAATGTATAGAAACAAAATCGAATTCATCAAACATGAATCGTGCATTTATATTTAAGATAGATAGACTATACGAGCACGGGCAACTTACCTGGAAGCGTCTCATATCACGTGGATTGCCGGCGTTCTTCAGGCAGTTTTGGTTACACTTGAGAAAGAACTTGAGGAAGAATCTGCAAGTACACAGAGGGGACCAGAGTTAAACGGTTGACAAGGTGCTTAACGCTCTTCAACGCCGGGAACTTAATTAGAACGCGAACTTGGCCGGAAAGCAAGACTGAATATTGTATAAGCCAATCGCGAGGCCCGTTCCACACCCCTCTATTATTCAGTATTTCTCTAGATTAAACTCCCGACTCTCTACGTGCTTCTCGACCTTTAGGCCCGCGTACGGCATTGTGTACCGCGCAAAATATGCGGCTACTTCATTGTCCTGTCACAACGTCAAAGGACATGCTCGTAATACATTTTTACGATGAAAATACTATAATACGTTTTTTTCTATTTTATATCTTATAATTATTTTTGTAAATATATCTGAAACGTGATATAAGATCGCATAATTCTTGAAAATATTAAATACAAAATTATATTTTAATGCAATTTGGTATATTAAAGTACATACAATTACTGAGAAAAATTTATATTCTACATAATATATTCTTCACTATTAATTATAACCCAGAAATGAGATTAATAAGCACATATCTCTAAAAATAATGACATATTAAATACTTTATTATGTAGGAGTCGCATATAATATAGGATGTTGGGACACGAAAATACATATATATGCGAGAGAATTCTACCAAAAAGCCGTCGGCTCAATTTTCATGAATTATGCAAAACGCCGAGAATATTGAATTTCAGGAATTTTTTTTTTTTTTGAGACGCATCTCACCTATTGGTTTGTACTTACAGAGATGGGAGGAGTTGACTGAGGAGCGAGAGGAGAGTTTAGAGATCAGGTAGTTGAATGCCAGACCGAGAAGGATCGAGAAAGCGAAGGAAACGCGTAGGAAACAATCAGGAGGGCCGAGACGACGTCGACGACGACACTGGCAAGAAAGAGGGGTAGTTTCCTACGTAGCTGGTAGGCTTTTTGTCCCATGGGACGCCATTGTCATTCTCCCCGAAGAGTGCGTCCATGGGTACTGGGGACTTCATGGAAAAATCAAACGCATACCTTAGAATAACGCCTTTTTGTCTTCTATTTTTTGTCTCTCATGCAGAGATTGCCAAAATTGCGGAAAGATCACGACTGATACTTCTTGCTCCAGTAAACAGATTTTAATTATTTTTTATTTAGCGTAATTTTCGTGTTGAACGCGTACCTGGCGTGGCTGAAATGTAAGAGAAGATACAAGATATCAAATGATTTCTTTGAGAAACATCAAAGAAGATTTTAATCACGATATGAGACTTTGAACTGAGACAATATTTTTATTGTTATCCACGACGGTCGTCGAAAGTATCTAATCCACTTGCTAAAAATACATAAAACTCGAAAGTGAAAGGTAAAAAAACGAAACGTATTCACCGCGGGAGTGTGGAAGAGAACCATCGGCTGAGTGAAGCGAAGGACGAAGGGCGAGACGGCGCGGCGTACGGGAGGATGGGAAATTCGGCGATACGGAAAGAGAAAGGAAAAGAAATGTATCGATCTCGCGTTACACGCGTTTTCGCAACCAGTCGTGGAACTTAGGTAGATAGATATCCGAGAGAGAGTTCAGTCTAATGTCGCGCGCGCGCGCGCGGGTTTCTGCGCGCTCGCGCGAATTTAATTTCGTTTACTCTTAGAGAACGTTAAGATGTTATCGCGATGCTGGATGGGTATTCAAAGCATTGTACTTTGGCTTATCGCGGCCGTGGATCTTGCTCTAAACACGATATCTACGTCGCGCCTGAGGCGTCGCTCGACAACGCTACCTCTAGTCGTTTACAGATAGGAATACCATCGACCCGTACTTGCACCTACGATATTGCGAGAATGGCGCGAAGACGCCCCTTTAACGACGCCGACGACAACGGAAACGAGTCGGTAACCGCCTTCGAATCGAGAACGTTTCACTTTGTATCTATATTGAAATCGTGTGTCACCGTCATTTAATAAAATGCACCAACGGCAGAACATCCACATCCCGTTTGCTCTGATCGTTTGATACAGACTTATGTATATTTTCAAACTATTTAAATATCTTGTCAAAGCGTCTTACATACCTACTAATCAAATACAAACTACGGAGAAATAAAATTGAAAAAAGAGAAAGAGGGAAGACACTTTTAAAAATTTAATACAACTGTAATAAAAATTTGATAAAAAGAAATTATACATTTCTGAATGAAAAGTCCGAGGTAATTGAAATATTCCCATCAACGTTTCGCGGCCGCCACTTCCACAGCAAAGAAATCGGGCGATCCGCTTTCAGAATTTGACGCTAACAAAATGACTCTACTTACGCGGGAGAGTTCTATGAAGAGGGAGGAAGGGCGCGCTTGCCAGGATCGGCAAAGGAAAGATAGGTGAGCTATAGATCTTCGCTTTTTTTTTATGGGATTCGTTCATCGGCAACACTAATCATTTACGACGCTCCCGTCGCGCCATCGCCGTGCCACTTTATTCCTCTTTCTTTTTTCCCTTACACGAGGTCGTTTCCTTCCGCGCGTACTCGAAGTATTGGCTGTTAGGGGCTAATGGATTGCGTTACCGACTGATTCAAATGCGAACTGGATTTCATTCCGGGCTCGATGGGGCGGCAGTATCGATGGTGTCGTAACGCGAACGCGTGCAAGGAGAAGGGCTAGTTTCTTACAGGGGATCAAATTCGATTCCGATAGTCTATTAGATTTTTCTCTTCCGTTGGCGGCCTTCGCAAGCTCGTGTCAGCCTCCTTCGGAAAAATCTATTCCGAATCGCCGCTCAGGGCACCCAATAGATACACTTCACACCATTGAAACATTAATGCAACTTATCTGCCTTATGTTTCAATTGCAAAATACTTGTGTATATATAAGTTCTTGTTTAAAAAAATATATCATTAATATGAATATACATATTTTAGCTGTTTTTAATTATTTCGATGTAATTTAATTTATTAGTTATTGTAATAGTTGTATAAAACAAAAAATTTTATTTATTTTTATTTAAATTAATACTATATAAGCTAGCAAATTTCATCAATAATTTATTAAATTTTACTTTCAAATGTAATTAGAATATATTATGCGTTATTACAAAGATATATAATTTTCATCAAAAATGTTATTTATACACGAAAAGAAATTATTGTTTTAATATACTAACATTGGTGATTTGAAGTTAAAATCATTTGAAAGCAGTTTGTTTAAAGTCTTCCGACTGTTCGCGTTCGCTAACGAATTGGCACGGGAGGAAATATATATAGAGGTTCGATTGCGAAATCATACCTAGTCTACCCTCCGCTCGCATACCTTTCCATTTTCTCGAATCAAATAGAATAAAACGAAGCAGTAGGCGGCGAAGTGAGGATTGGAGGTTGCAACGGGGATGACAGGGGAGGAGTGGTGGCTCGTAGCAGGAAACGTTCGTATCGTTCGCTGTTTCCCAGTTTTACAGCGAGCAACTTTGCAACGTCGGAGCGGATGAACGAGCGGGTGAGGAAAAAATCAACGGTATAAATAAATAAAAAAAAAAGCTAAACATCGAAGGCCCGCGAAGGGCGAGAGTTGTACGAGGCAGCAAGCGGGTAAACAGAGTCGAATGAATTCAATCAAACCTTGCAGTAAATCATCGGCATTCGCACGGCAGTTTTGTTTATATTTTCCATGTACCAATTAGCGATTTTTCTCGCCGTACCGTATAACGCGCCGATGTTCTTTCCTCCGCGGAAACCGTCGACAATGACCGAAAATAATTTTCACGCTTTACGTAATAGACGTGATTTATAGGTATAGTTTCTTGCCACAATATGTATTAATTATAAATAAATTTATATATACATGTCTATGCGAGAAATATGCGAAATTAGTATATCTGAGGAAAAAATAAGCGAATTATACAAAGATTCTCTCTTCTCCTTGTTTACATGCCACCCGGTACGGCATTCGTGGGTGCCAAGTCGCAAGTAAGTACCTTCTGATCTAGTAAATATATTTCCAGCAGGGGCTGAATGGATATAGAGGGCTTACTTGGGGACTCACGCGTAATAGTTCCAAATAGGGTGGCATTACGCGTATCAGAAATCCATTTTCTCCCACATCGGAGAATCTTTAATCATGTTTTCGGTTCGCGCTGTA